>NC_091996.1:2879815-3112900 GCF_044704955.1 Pristiophorus japonicus
CACCTCTTCCCCCCCCCACCCACCTATTCCCCCCCCCACCTCTTCCCTCCCCCCCCCCCCCCCCACCCACCTCTTCCCCCCCCCACCCACCTCTTCCCCCCCCCCCACGAACCTCTTCCCCCCCCCCCCCACCCACCTCTTCCCCCCCCCCCCACCCACCTCTTCTCCCCCCCCCACCCACCTCTTCTCCCCCCCCCACCCACCTCTTCTCCCCCCCCCCACCCACCTCTTCCCCCCCCCCCCCACCCACCTCTTCTCCCCCCCCCCCCCACCCACCTCTTCTCCCCCCCCCCACCCACCTCTTCTCCCCCCCCCCCCCACCCACCTCTTCCCCCCCCCCCCCCACCCACCTCTTCCCCCCCCCCCACCCACCTCTTCCCCCCCCCCCCACCCACCTCTTCCCCCCCCCCCCACCCACCTCTTCCCCCCCCCCCCCACCCACCTCTTCCCCCCCCCCCCACCCACCTCTTCCCCCCCCCCCACCCACCTCTTCCCCCCCCCACCCACCTCTTCCCCCCACCCACCTACCTCTCACCCCCCCCCCCCCCAAACCTCTCCCCTTTCCCTCCCCCTCTCCCCTTTCCCTCCCCCTCTCCTCTCTCTCCCCCTCCGCTCCTCCCCCCCCACCTTTCCTCTCCCCTTCCCCCTCTCCCCTCCCCATCTCTCTCCTTCCCCCACCCCTCTTCTCCCCACCCCCCATCCTCCCCTCTCCACTTCTACTCCTTGCCCCTCACCTCTCCCCTTCCCCCCCCTCCCTCATCTCTGCCCCCCCCTCCCTCATCTCTGCCCCCCCCTCCTCTCCCCTTCCCTCCGCCCCCCCTCCTCTCCCCTTCCCTCCTCACCTCTTTCCCACCCCTCATCCTCACCTTGCCCCCACTCACCTTTCCCCCTCTCTCCTCTCTCTTCTCCCCTCTCCCCTCTCCCCTCTCCCCTCTCCCCTCTCCCCTCTCCCCTCTCCCCTCTCCCCTCTCCCCTCCCCCCAGAAACCCACTGTTTTGTACAGTTTGTGTAATTTTACCCAGGTCTCTCAGCATTCGCATATTCAGGGCACGTGTTGTTCCACCTGCTCCTGTTGGTAACTTCACAAAACACAGCCTTATTTTTGGGTTTCATATAAAAACAAACTGAGTGAATTTAAAATGTCCCAACAAAAAAAGTATTTATCGTTCCCACTTTAACACTGGCTGTGTACTAAAGAATCGAGCGTCTCCCTTTTTATATAAAAAATATAGTTAAACTAAAGTCCCAATTCAGGCTCCTGTTGCTGTGCAGAGTTTATCCTTCTGTTTGTTGGCAGCCCGAGTGGGGTAAGGGCAGGAGTAGCAATATTCTCCCACCCTCCCGAGTCACAATCCTTGGCTGTCAAACTGATAAAAATGTCTTATTTAATTACTGCAGGTTACATTTCAGTATAATGGATAGGTTCTCCAGTAGGGTTGGAACAACAGCTCTTAAACTAATAGAGCATTAAGCTGTGCCAAAGTGAGGTCGCCCTGTTGTTTAAACCCTCCCTCCCTCCCTGGGTCAGCCTCTGCAGGCTAACGGCTCGGGACTGGGTGTTCCGATTGTAAGTCGATGCAGTGTCGCTCCCTCCTCCCTCCCCCAGTGAACGCAGTTCCCGTACTCGCTGCCCACCAAAGCTCTTCGCCCCCTCCTGCCGGGCAGGGCAGGGGTCATGCACGCACACCGGCAGCATCCCCACGGCCCAGCCCGGCCCTCCTCAGCGAAAGGATTGCGCGTGTGCGGTGTGGGCTGCCCGTATAGTTGGTGCACAGAGCAGGTCAGGTCAGGCAGCTCGGGAGGGGCCAGGATTCCATCTCCCTGCGTCTGTGTTGAGATAAATGATCGGGGCCAAGTAACTGGTGGGGGGGGCAGTGCGCCCCGCACTAAGGGCCGATGAGGGGGGAGGGGGGTGGAATTGACAGGGATTCAAGGTCATTATCCATTAGTCCACGCAGAGCGCGGGTGTGCGCATGTGCTCAGTCCACCCGTACACTGGATTGGGCTTGACTGCGATTACCCTCTCCCCGCCCTACCTCCCACTGAATGCCCCCACCGTCACTCTCAGGGGCTCTTACATGAGGAATCCGCCCCCCCCATCCCCCATCCCCGGCTGAGGTCATCATCACAGGCAGTTCCTCGAAATCAAGGAAGACGTGCTTCCACTCGAAGTGACTTCTCAGGTGACTGAACAGTCCAATACGGGAATTACAGTCTGTCACAGGTGGGACAGACAGTGGTTGAGGGAAGGGGAGGGTGGGACTGGTTTGCCGCACGCTCCCTCTGCTGCTGCGCTTGGTTTCTGCACGCTCTCGGCGACAAGACTCAAGGTGCTCAGCGCCCTCCCGGATGCACTTCCTCCACTTAGGGCGGACTGGTCTTTGACCAGGGACTCCCAGGTGTTGGTGGGGATGTTGCACTTTATCAGGGAGGCTTTGAGGGTGAGGGTGTCCTTGAAACGATTCCTCTGCCCACCTGGGGCTCGCTTGCCGTATAGGAGTTCCGAGTAGAGCGCTTGCTTTGGGAGTCTTGTGTCGTGCATGCTGATGATGTGGCC
This sequence comes from Pristiophorus japonicus, assembly GCF_044704955.1. Taxonomy (NCBI): domain Eukaryota; kingdom Metazoa; phylum Chordata; class Chondrichthyes; family Pristiophoridae; genus Pristiophorus; species Pristiophorus japonicus. The sequence continues at coordinate 2,882,373 of NC_091996.1, forward strand.
CTGCCCAACGGAGCTGGTCGAGTGTGGTCAGTGCTTCACTGCCGCCCTCACTCTCCGGCATTCTCGCATGAAGAATTCTATCCCCCCCCCCCCCCAGGGACCAGATAGCGATCGCCCCTTCCGCAGAGGATCAAAGCTGAATGTCACTGACCGCCGCCAAAACAGAGTTTAAATGTGTGGAGGGCAGCTCGAGAGGCAGTGGACCCCTGCATGTGTAAGTGAAGTGTGCAAAACAATTCTGATCATGCTACCGATGGAATTGGCATTAACCTTGTCACCCACACTGCCACCAAGTATCTGGGGTTTAAAATGAAACTCTCACCCGGGGTCGCGCACATCCCGACTCCCAAAGGGCCACTCTCCGAGCCATGTGTTTTCAGCAGCAGTCGGCCCATTTCTCTCTCCAGTCTTCCCCTTCACCCGAGTTCTGGTGTCCTGCTCAGTGAGCAGCAGCAGAGAAGGCGATTCTCACGCGGCCGCTGTAAAAGTGTGTGTATCTGTTTTAAACAAAACTCTAAATATGTCTGCCCTGCTCCTGGGCCGGCATTCCTGCTGCTGTTCACCCGCCCATGCCCCGGTTTGTGGAATGTGGGGGGGTTGGCGTTCAAGACCGGCTGTGACGGCCTCTGCAGTTAAATAGCCGTCCGACGCTCACTGTTCAGGCTGGCATGTGAAGCACCCACGGAATTGGACATCCGTGGCAAAAGTCAACTGCGGGAGGGAGGGGGAAGGATTTATTTATAAAGGTCAGTAATAAAGCTGGACTCTTGTTCGTGAGTCACTCGGTGCAGTAGCTGTGTCAGTATTAGGCGCTGTGCCTGACTGGGAGGAGTGGGTGCAGTCAGCTGGGCAAGGTCCAGGTTCAGTGGAGCGGTGATCTGAGCTCGCCCTGCAGACCACTGTTGCTGCAAAAAGTCAGGAACCTCCCATTCCTTCAGAAAATGTGGTGTTTAATTTGTTAGTTGTTGAAATAAAAGCCGTGAATTTTCCCCCCCCCTCCCCTCACATTGTTGACTTTCGTATGATTTGTTTGTCAATTGACCGACCTGAAGGTTCTGCGATCCCAGTCCGCACTCGATTCACGATGCACCGTAGCACCCTCCCAAACCCGCGACCTCTACCATCTAAAAGGTGCATGGGACCACCACCACCACCTCCCGTTCCCCTCCACGTCACACACCATCCTCACCATTTCTTCATCGTCGCTGGCTCACAATCCTGGAACTCCCTCCCTAACAGCACTGTGGGAGCACCTTCACCACACGGACTGCAGCGGTTCAAGGCGGCGGCTCACCACCACCTCCTCAATGGCGATTGGGAATAGGCAGCAACATGCAGGTACAGCAAGCAATTAAGAATGCAAATGGTATGTTGGCCTTTATTACAAGAGGATTTGAGTATGAGAGTAAAGACATCTTAATGCAATTATACAGGGCCCTGGTGAGACCACACCTGAAGTATTGTGCACAGTTCTGGTCTCCTTAACTAAGGAAGGATATACTTGCCACAGAGGGAGAGCAACAAAGGTTCACCAGACTGATTCCTGAGATTGAGTGGACTAGGTCTATATTCTCTCGAGTTTAGAAGAATGAGAGGTGATCTTATTGCAACGTACAAAATTCTTACAGGGTAGATGCAGGGAGGATGTTTCCCCCGGGCTGGGGAGTCTAGAACCAGGGGTCACAGTCTCAATAAAGGGTCAGCCATTTAGGACTGAGATGAGGAGAAACAACTTCCCTCAGAGTGTGGTGAATCTTTGGAATTCTCTACCCCAGAGGGTTGTGGAGACTCAGTCTTTGAGTATATTCAAGACACAGATCGATAGATTTTTGAATATTAAGGGATATGGGGACAGTGCAGGAAAGTGGAGTTGAGGTCGAAGGTCAGTTGTGGTCTCAATGAATGGCAGTGCAGGCTCGAGGGCCAAATGACCTCCTACTGCTCCTAATTCTTATGTTCTTATAATAAAAACAGCTGGATTGGATTATCCCACGATCTCTTGGCACGGAAGGTTGGGTGCCATGGCTGTGCCCAGTTAACCCATCTCAGCCGGAGCTGGAGATAGTATTCCTGGATTGGCATGATGGAGGATATGAGCAAGGCTACCTACTAATCACTGGTTGAGCCAGGCCTGGATTGAAACAACTAATCAACTGATGCACATGGCAGTTCAATATCCCCCACACACAAAGAACAGCCACGTGGGCATCGTACTCATGCAAAACTCTGCTCCCCCACCCCCCCCCCCACCCGTGTCCTAACTCGCACCAAGTCCCCCTGTGCTCGTCGACCTACATTGGCTCCCGATCCTGCAACGCCTCGATTTCAAAATTCTCACCCTCGTCCTTATCAAATCACTCCGTGGCCTTGCCCCTCCCCATCTCTAACCTTCCCTCAGATGTCTGCTAACCTTCCCTCAGATGTCTGCACTCCTTCCAATTCCGGCCTCTTGCATATTCTCAATTTCCATCGCTCCACCATTGGCGGCCGTGCCTCGGCCCCAAGCTCTGGAATTCCCTCCCGAAATCTCTCCCTCCACCTTTAAAACTACCTCTTTCACTCAGCGGTGGCTCGGTGTCGATCCTTGTCTGTGAAGCGCCCTGGGATGTTTTTATGATATTAAAGGCGCTACAAAAAGCAATTTGTGGTTGAGCCCAGGTCTCCTCCCCGTGAGAGTCTGCATCACCGGAAGATGAGCGGGAATAACTCATCCTTCACTTAGTTGATTAAAGCAAGTGTAAAAACAACAGTTAAAGGCCCTGGTGCATTTATCAGATCAGCTTTACTTAACACACAAAAACAAATTGAAACTGTACAGTTAACGCCCATCACGAGTTGCTCCTGCAATCAGGCCCGCTCTCCAGCTTTCTGTTTGGTTCCAGCCTTGCTGCGGTTGTTGGGTTTTCCAGCGGGCCCTTCCTTCAGCTTCTTCAGATAGGGCCTCGGTGGGGTCTGTGGGCGGGTGGGGGAAGAGAAACACAGCAAATATCACGTGAGGACCGACGAACTGCGCTACTTCAATTCATGTCCATACTCCAGCCAGAGACACTGCACCCACGGGGAGGCCATTCAGCCCCTCGAGCCTGTTCCATCATTCAAGCAGAGCACGGCTGATCTGTGCCTGAACTCCATTTACCCACCATTGCTCCATATTTCGGATGAGACATTAAACCAAGGCCCTGTCTTCCCTCCCAATGGGACGTAAAAGATCCCATGGCACTATTTCAAAGATCATCATCATAGGCGGTCCCTCGAAGCGAGGGTGACTTGCTTCCACGCCAAAAAGGGATGAGTTCACAGCTGTTTCAATGAAGGACCTAATATTCCAGGTTCTGAACTACATGTTGAAGGGTGGAAGATGCCTGTGCGTGGATTTTTTTAACGAGGTGACCGTTGCACACCAGCCATCACACAGGCTCGACCGAGCTAGGTCTGGGTCCAGTGGCAAGGATTAACCAAGACAACTGGAGACCAGGGGAGTTAGCCCCTGGGGCCAATATTTATCCCTCAATCAACATTAAAAAAAACATCTGGTCATTATCACATTGCTGTTTGTGGGAGCTTGCTGTGCGCAAATTGGCTGCTGTGTTTCCTATATTACAACAGTGACTACACTCCAAAAGAACTTCATTGGCTGTAAAGCACTTTGAGACATCTGGTAGTCGTGAAAGGCGCTATATAAATGCAAGTCTTTTTCTTTATCTAGCCCTCAATTCCCATGCCCAACAAAAATCTGACAATCTCAGTCTTGAAAGCTCCAGCTGACCCCGAGCCTTTTTGGGTGGGGGGGGGGGAACGAGAGTTCCACTAACCCTTTGTGTGAAGATGCGCTTCCTGACATCACCCCTGAACAGCCTGGCTCTAATTTTAAGTTATGCCTCCTTGTTGGAGTTCTCGAGCCCAGAGGGCTGTGGAGGCTCAGTCTGTGAGTAAATTCAAGACAGAGATCGACAGATTTTTGGATATTAAGGGAATCAAGGGATATGGGGACAGTGCAGGAAAGTGGAGTTGATCTCATTGAATGGTGGAGCAGACTCGAGGGGCCGATTGACCTGTTCCTAATTCTCATGTTCTGGACTCCCTCCACTAGAGGAAACAATCTCTATCCACCCTATCAAAGCCTCCAATCATCTTAAACACCAGATCATCCCTTAACCTTCTACACTCGAGGGAACACAAGCTCAGTCTGTGCAACCTGTCCTCATAATTTAACCCTTTTATCCCCGGTACCATTCTGGTGAATCTGCACTGCTCCCTCTCCAAGGCCGCTAGCCCCTCCCTGAGGGATGGGGCCCAGGGCCGAACACAGTTACTGCAGGCGGGCTCAGACCCGAGCTCTATCCAGCTGAAGTATTTCTTTGTATTCCAGCCCCCTCAAGATAATGGACAACATTCCATTAGCTTTGCATTATATTCAGTACCTGGATCCCTGAATCTGTCTGAATTGAGACTATGAACCGGCTCAGCTTAAAAACACAGACCGTGGATTTGAATTATTGCACAACATCTGTCTGGCATGGTTCACACCCCACTAATCCTGATAAAGAAAGACTTGCATTTATATAGCACCTTTCACCAGCTCAGGACGTCCAAAAGCGCTTCACAGCCAATGAAGTACTTTTGAAGTGTAGTCACTGTTGTAATGTGGGAAACGTGGCAGCCAATTTGCGCACAGCAAGCTCCCACACACAGTAATGGGATAAGGACCAGATTATCTGTTTTTCAGTGATGTTGGTTGAGGGATTAAATATTAGCCTGAACACGGGATAACTTCAAGGCTGAGATAGACAGATTCTTGAACTATAGGGGGGTCGAGGGTTATGGGGAGCAGGCAGGAAAGTGGAGTTGAGGCCAAGATCAGATCAGCCGTGACCTTATTGACTGGCAATGTCATATAATCTACTCCTGCTCCTAATTCTTAAATTAAAAAAAAAGCTGTTGAAAATTTCAAAACAGAGATCAATAGATTTTTGTAGAGTAAGGTTATTAAGGGCCTCCTCCTGTTCCTGTGTAACAGGCTCGAGGGGCTGAATGGCCACCTCCTGTTCCTGTGTAACAGGCTCGAGGGGCTGAATGGCCTCCTCCTCTTCATAGAAACATAGAAAATAGGTGCAGGAGTAGGCCATTCGGCCCTTCTAGCCTGCACCGCCATTCAATGAGTTCATGGCTGAACATGCAACTTCAGTACCCCATTCCTGCTTTCTTGCCATACCCCTTGATCCCCCTAGTAGTAAGGACTACATCTAACTCCTTTTTGAATATATTTAGTGAATTGGCCTCAACAACTTTCTGTGGTAGAGAATTCCACAGGTTCACCACTCTCTGGGTGAAGAAGTTCCTCCTCATCTCGGTCTTAACTGGCTTACCCCTTATCCTTAGACTGTGACCCCTGGTTCTGGACTTCCCCAACATTGGGAACATTCTTCCTGCATCTAACCTGTCTAACCCCGTCAGAACTTTAAGCGTTTCTATGAGGTCCCCTCTCATTCTTCTGAACTCCAGTGAATACAAGCCCAGTTGATCCAGTCTTTCTTGATAGGTCAGTCCCGCCATCCCGGGAATCAGTCTGGTGAACCTTCGCTGCACTCCCTCAATAGCAAGAATGTCCTTCCTTCGGTTAGGAGACCAAAACTGTACACAATACTCCAGGTGTGGCCTCACCAAGGCCCTGTACAATTGTAGCAACACCTCCCTGCCCCTGTACTCAAATCCCCTCGCTATGAAGGCCAACATGCCATTTGCTTTCTTAACCGCTGCTGTACCTGCATGCCAACCTTCAATGACTGATGTACCATGACACCCAGGTCTCGTTGCACCTCCCCTTTTCCTAATCTGTCACCATTCAGATAATAGTCTGTCTCTCTGTTTTTACCACCAAAGTGGATAACCTCACATTTATCCACATTATACTTCATCTGCCATGCATATCCAAGTCGCTCTGCAGCCTCATAGCATCCTCCTCGCAGCTCACACTGCCACCCAACTTAGTGTCATCCGCAAATTTGGAGATACTACATTTAATCCCCTCATCTAAATCATTAATGTACAGTGTAAACAGCTGGGGCTCCAGCACAGAACCTTGCGGTACCCCACTAGTCACTGCCTGCCATTCTGAAAAGTCCCCATTTACTCCTACTCTTTGCTTCCTGTCTGACAACCAGTTCTCAATCCATGTCAGCACACTACCCCCAATCCCATGTGCTTTAACTTTGCACATTAATCTCTTGTGTGGGACCTTGTCGAAAGCATTCTGAAAGTCCAAATATACCACTTCAACTGGTTCTCCCTTGTCCACTCTACTGGAAACATCCTCAAAAAATTCTAGAAGATTTGTCAAGCATGATTTCCCTTTCACAAATCCATGCTGACTTGGACCTATCATGTCACCTCTTTCGAAATGCGCTGCTATGACATCCTTAATAATTGATTCCATCATCTTACCCACTACCGATGTCAGGCTGACCGGTCGATAATTCCCTGTTTTCTCTCTCCCTCCTTTTTTAAAAAGTGGGGTTACATTGGCTACCCTCCACTCGATAGGAACTGATCCAGAGTCAATGGAATGTTGGAAAATGACTGTCAATGCACCCGCTATTTCCAAGGCCACCTCCTTAACTACTCTGGGATGCAGTCCATCAGGCCCTGGGGATTTATCGGCCTTCAATCCCATTAATTTCCCCAACACAATTTCCCGACTAATAAGGATTTCCCTCAGTTCCTCCTCCCTACTAGACCCTCTGACCCCTTTTATATCTGGAAGGTTGTTAGTGTCCTCCTTAGTGAATACCGAACCAAAGTACTTGTTCAATTGGTCTGCCATTTCTTTGTTCCCGTTATGACTTTCCCTGATTCTGACTGCAGGGGACCTACGTTTGTCTTTACTAACCCTTTTCTCTTTACATATCTATAGAAACTTTTGCAATCTGTCTTAATGTTCCCTGCAAGCTTCTTCTCGTACTCCATTTTCCCTGCCCTAATCAAACCCTTTGTCCTCCTCTGCTGAGTTCTAAATTTCTCCCAGTCTCCGGGTTCACTGCTATTTCTAACCAATTTGTATGCCACTTCCTTGGCTTTAATACTATCCCTGATTTCCCTTGATAGCCACGGTTGAGCCACCTTCCCTTTTTTATTTTTACGACAGACAGGAATGTACAATTGTTGTAATTCATCCATGCGGTCTCTAAATATCTGCCATTGCCCATCCACAGTCAACCCCTTAAGTATCATTCGCCAATCAATCCTAGCCAATTCACGCCTCATACCTTCAAAGTTACCCTTCTTTAAGTTCTGGACCATGGTCTCTGAATTAACTGTTTCATTCTCCATCCTAATGCAGAATTCCACCATATTATGGTCACTCTTCCCCCAAGGTGCCTCGCACAATGAGATTGCTAATTAATCCTCTCTCATTACACAACACCCAGTCTAAGATGGCCTCCCCCCTAGTTGGTTCCTCAACATATTGGTCTCGAAAACCATCCCTTATGCACTCCAGGAAATCCTCCTCCACCGTATTGCTTCCAGTTTGGTTAGCCCAATCTATGTGCATATTAAAGTCACCCATTATAACTGCTGCACCCTTATTGCATGCACCCCTAATTTCCTGTTTGATGCCCTCCCCAACATCACTACTACTGTTTGGAGGTCTGTACACAACTCCCACTAACGTTTTTTGCCCTTTGGTGTTCTGCAGCTCTACCCATATAGATTCCACATCATCCAAGCTAATGTCCATTCTAACGATTGCATTAATCTCCTCTTTAACCAGCAATGCTACCCCACCTCCTTTTCCTTTTATTCTATCCTTCCTGAATGTTGAATACCCCTGGATGTTGAGTTCCCAGCCCTGATCATCCTGGAGCCACGTCTCCGTAATCCCAACCACATCATATTTGTTAACATCTATTTGCACAGTTAATTCATCCACCTTATTACGGATACTCCTTGCATTAAGACACAAAGCCTTTAGGCTTGTTTTTTTTAACACCCTTTGTCCTTTTAGAATTTTGCTGTACAGTGGCCCTTTTTGTTTTTTGTCTTGGGTTTCTCTGCCCTCCACTTTTCCTCATCTCCTTTCTGTCTTTTGCTTTTGTCTCCTTTTTGTCTCCCTCTGTCTCCCTGCATTGGTTCCCATCCCCCTGCCATATTAGTTTAACTCCTCCCCAACAGCACTAGCAAACACTCCCCCTAGGACATTGGTTCCAGTCCTGCCCAGGTGCAGACCGTCCGGTTTGTACTGGTCCCACCTCCCCCAGAACCGGTTCCAATGCCCCAGGAATTTGAATCCCTTCCTTCTGCACCACTGCTCAAGCCACGTATTCATCTGAGCTATCCTGCGATTCCTACTCTGACTAGCACGTGGCACTGGTAGCAATCCTGAGATTACTACTTTTGAGGTCCTACTTTTTAATTTAGCTCCTAAAATTCGTTTCGTCGGACCTCATCCCTTTTTTTTTAAACCTATGTCGTTGGTACCAATGTGCACCACGACAACTGGCTGTTCTCCCTCCCTTTTTAGAATGTCCTGCACCCGCTCCGAGACATCCTTGACCTTTGCACCAGGGAGGCAACATACCATCCTGGAGTCTCGGTTGCGGCCGCAGAAACGCCTATCTATTCCCCTTACAATTGAATCCCCTATCACTATCGCTCTCCCACTCTTTTTCCTGCCCTCCTGTGCAGCAGAGCCAGCCACGGAGCCATGAACTTGGCTGCTGCTGCCCTCCCCTGATGAGTCATCCTCCACAACAGCACTCAAAGCGGTGTATCTGTTTTGCAGGGGGATGACTGCAGGGGTCCCCTGCACTACCTTCCTTCCACTGCTCTTCCTGCTGGTCTTCCATTCCCTATCTGGCTGTGGACCCTTCTCCTGCGGTAAGACCAACTCGCTACACGTGCTACTCACATCATTCTCAGCAACGCGGTCAGTCAGGAGCTGGAGGCGGATACACTTCCCGCACACGTAGTCGTCAGGGACACTGAAGTCGTCCCTGATATCCCACATGGTACAGGAGGAGCATATCACGTGACCGAGCTCTCCTGCCATGACTTAACCTTTCGATAGGCAACGACAATGCTAAAGTTTACTCACTGTTATAGAAGAGAAAAAAGAAAAAGCTACTCACCAATCACCAACCCCTTTGGCTGTGATGTCACCTTTCTGTTTCTTTCTACTTCTTTTTTGCCTTCTCCCTGTAGCTGCACAAGTCACGCCTCTCGCTGCCGCTGGGCCTTTTATAGGCCTCCAACCCCAGACTCGCGCCTGTGTAACAGGCTCGAGGGGCTGAATGGCCTCCTCCTGTTCCTGTGTAACAGGCTCGAGGGGCTGAATGGCCTCCTCCTGTTCCTGTGTAACAGGCTCGAGGGGCTGAATGGCCTCCTCCTGTTCCTGTGTAACAGGCTCGAGGGGCTGAATGGCCTCCTCCTGTTCCTGTGTAACAGGCTCGAGGGGCTGAATGGCCTCCTCCTGTTCCTGTGTAACAGGCTCGAGGGGCTGAATGGCCTCCTCCTGTTCCTGTGTAACAGGCTCGAGGGGCAGAATGGGCCTCCTCCTGTTCCTGTGTAACAGGCTCGAGGGGCTGAATGGCCTCCTCCTGTTCCTGTGTAACAGACTCGAGGGGCTGAATGGCCTCCTCCTGTTCCTGTGTAACAGGCTCGAGGGGCTGAATGGCCTCCTCCTGTTCCTGTGTAACAGGCTCGAGGGGCTGAATGGCCTCCTCCTGTTCCTGTGTAACAGGCTCGAGGGGCTGAATGGCCTCCTCCTGTTCCTGTGTAACAGGCTCGAGGGGGCTGAATGGCCTCCTCCTGGGCTCGAGGGGCTGAATGGCCTCCTCCTGTTCCTGTGTAACAGGCTCGAGGGGCTGAATGGCCTCCTCCTGTTCCTGTGTAACAGGCTCGAGGGGCTGAATGGCCACCTGTTGCTAAGATCACGAGGAATCACTACTTTACATCTCTCTCACGACGCGTGTGTTCGTTACCTTTTTCCGTTTCCTCGACAACTGGGTCACGACCTCCATTTTCTCATCGTCACCATCCTCCTCGTCCGGGAGCGTCTCAGCCGTTTCCTCCACTTTCCCAGGAACGTCTCGGCTGCTAAACATATGCGCTGCAAGACAGACGTTAACTGTTGGACTGAAGGGGTTACTGAGTGACAGTGTGTGGGAGCGGGATTAACATCAGTACAGATACAGTCAGTAACACAGGGCGCTGGGGGAGAGGGGTTACTGAGTGACAGTGTGAGGGAGCTGGATTAACATCAGTACAGATACAGTCAGTAACACAGGGCGCTGGGGGAGAGGGGTTACTCAGTGACAGTGTGAGGGAGCGGGATTAACATCAGTACAGATACAGTCAGTAACACAGGGCGCTGGGGGAGAGGGGTTACTGAGTGACAGTGTGAGGGAGCTGGATTAACATCTGTACAGATACAGTCAGTAACACAGGGTGCTGGGGGAGAGGGGTTACTGAGTGACAGTGTGAGGGAGCTGGATTAACATCAGTAGAGATACAGTCAGTAACACAGGGTGCTGGGGGAGAGGGGTTACTCAGTGACAGTGTGAGGGAGCTGGATTAACATCAGTACAGATACAGTCAGTAACACAGGGCGCTGGGGGAGAGGGGTTACTGAGTGACAGTGTGAGGGAGCTGGATTAACATCAGTACAGATACAGTCAGTAACACAGGGTGCTGGGGGAGAGGGGTTACTGAGTGACAGTGTGAGGGAGCTGGATTAACATCAGTACAGATACAGTCAGTAACACAGGGCGCTGGGGGAGAGGGGTTACTCAGTGACAGTGTGAGGGAGCGGGATTAACATCAGTACAGATACAGTCAGTAACACAGGGCGCTGGGGGAGAGGGGTTACTGAGTGACAGTGTGAGGGAGCTGGATTAACATCTGTACAGATACAGTCAGTAACACAGGGTGCTGGGGGAGAGGGGTTACTGAGTGACAGTGTGAGGGAGCTGGATTAACATCAGTAGAGATACAGTCAGTAACACAGGGTGCTGGGGGAGAGGGGTTACTCAGTGACAGTGTGAGGGAGCTGGATTAACATCAGTACAGATACAGTCAGTAACACAGGGCGCTGGGGGAGAGGGGTTACTGAGTGACAGTGTGAGGGAGCTGGATTAACATCAGTACAGATACAGTCAGTAACACAGGGTGCTGGGGGAGAGGGGTTACTGAGTGACAGTGTGAGGGAGCTGGATTAACATCAGTACAGATACAGTCAGTAACACAGGGTGCTGGGGGAGAGGGGTTACTGAGTGACAGTGTGAGGGAGATTAACATCAGTACAGATACAGTCAGTAACACAGGGCGCTGGGGGAGAGGGGTTACTGAGTGACAGTGTGAGGGAGCTGGATTAACATCAGTACAGATACAGTCAGTAACACGGTGCTGGGGGAGAGGGGTTACTGAGTGACAGTGTGAGGGAGCTGGATTAACATCAGTAGAGATACAGTCAGTAACACAGGGTGCTGGGGGAGAGGGGTTACTGAGTGACAGTGTGAGGGAGGTGGATTAACATCAGTACAGATACAGTCAGTAAGACAGGGCGCTGGGGGAGAGGGGTTACTGAGTGACAGTGTGAGGGAGCTGGATTAACATCAGTAGAGATACAGTCAGTGACACAGGGTGCTGGGGGAGAGGGGTTACTGAGTGACAGTGTGAGGGAGCTGGATTAACATCAGCACAGATACAGTCAGTAACACAGGGTGCTGGGGGAGAGGGGTTACTGAGTGACAGTGTGAGGGAGCTGGATTAACATCAGTACAGATACAGTCAGTAACACAGGGTGCTGGGGGAGAGGGGTTACTGAGTGACAGTGTGAGGGAGCTGGATTAACATCAGTACAGATACAGTCAGTAACACAGGGCGCTGGGGGAGAGGGGTTACCGAGTGACAGTGTGAGGGAGCTGGATTAACATCGGTAGAGATGCAGTCAGTAACACAGGGCGCTGGGGGAGAGGGGTTACTGAGTGACAGTGTGAGGGAGCTGGATTAACATCAGTACAGATACAGTCAGTAACACACGGCGCTGGGGGAGAGGGGTTACTGAGTGACAGTGTGAGGGAGATTAACATCAGTACAGATACAGTCAGTAACACAGGGTGCTGGGGGGAGGGGTTACTGAGTGACAGTGTGAGGGAGCTGGATTAACATCAGTACAGATACAGTCAGTAACACAGGGTGCTGGGGGAGAGGGGTTACTGAGTGACAGTGTGAGGGAGGTGGATTAACATCAGTACAGATACAGTCAGTAACACAGGGCGCTGGGGGAGAGGGGTTACTGAGTAACAGTGTGAGGGAGCTGGATTAACATCAGTACAGATACAGTCAGTAACACAGGGTGCTGGGGGAGAGGGGTTACTGAGTGACAGTGTGAGGGAGGTGGATTAACATCAGTACAGATACAGTCAGTAACACAGGGCGCTGGTGGAGAGGGGTTACTGAGTGACAGTGTGAGGGAGCTGGATTAACATCAGTACAGATACAGTCAGTAACACAGGGTGCTGGGGGAGAGGGGTTACTGAGTGACAGTGTGAGGGAGCTGGATTAACATCAGTACAGATACAGTCAGTAACACAGGGAGCTGGGGGAGAGGGGTTACTGAGTGACAGTGTGAGGGAGGTGGATTAACATCAGTACAGATACAGTCAGTAACACAGGGCGCTGGGGGAGAGGGGTTACTGAGTGACAGTGTGAGGGAGCTGGATTAACATCAGTACAGATACAGTCAGTAACACAGGGCGCTGGGGGAGAGGGGTTACTGAGTGACAGTGTGAGGGGGCTGGATGAACATCAGTACAGATACAGTCAGTAACACAGTGTGCTGGGGGAGAGGGGTTACTGAGTGACAGTGTGAGGGAGATTAACATCAGTACAGATACAGTCAGTAACACACGGCGCTGGGGGAGAGGGGTTACTGAGTGACAGTGTGAGGGAGATTAACATCAGTACAGATACAGTCAGTAACACAGGGTGCTGGGGGAGGGGTTACTGAGTGACAGTGTGAGGGAGCTGGATTAACATCAGTACAGATACAGTCAGTAACACAGGGTGCTGGGGGAGAGGGGTTACTGAGTGACAGTGTGAGGGAGCTGGATTAACATCAGTACAGATACAGTCAGTAACACAGGGCGCTGGGGGAGAGGGGTTACTGAGTGACAGTGTGAGGGAGCTGGATTAACATCAGTAGAGATACAGTCAGTAACACAGGGCGCTGGGGGAGAGGGGTTACTGAGTGCCAGTGTGAGGGAGCTAGATGAACATCAGTACAGATACAGCCAGTAACACAGGGCGCTGGGGGAGAGGGGTTACTGAGTGACAGTGTGAGGGAGCTGGATTAACATCAGTACAGATACAGTCAGTAACACGGTGCTGGGGGAGAGGGGTTACTGAGTGACAGTGTGAGGGAGCTGGATTAACATCAGTACAGATACAGTCAGTAACACAGGGTGCTGGGGGAGAGGGGTTACTGAGTGACAGTGTGAGGGAGCTGGATTAACATCAGTACAGATACAGTCAGTAACACAAGGTGCTGGGGGAGAGGGGTTACTGAGTGACAGTGTGAGGGAGATTAACATCAGTACAGATATAGTCAGTAACACAGGGCGCTGGGGGAGAGGGGTTACTGAGTGACAGTGTGAGGGAGATTAACATCAGTACAGATACAGTCAGTAACACAGGGTGCTGGGGGAGAGGGGTTACTGAGTGACAGTGTGAGGGAGCTGGATTAACATCAGTACAGATACAGTCAGTGACACAGGGTGCTGGGGGTGAGGGGTTACTGAGTGACAGTGTGAGGGAGGTGGATTAACATCAGTACAGATACAGTCAGTAACACAGGGCGCTGGGGGAGAGGGGTTACTGAGTGACAGTGTGAGGGGGCTGGATGAACATCAGTACAGATACAGTCAGTAACACAGGGTGCTGGGGGAGAGGGGTTACTGAGTGACAGTGTGAGGGAGCTGGATTAACATCAGTACAGATACAGTCAGTAACACAGGGCGCTGGGGGAGAGGGGTTACTGAGTGACAGGTACCAGCGGATTGGAAAGCAGCTAATGTAACGCTCTGTTTAAAAAAGTGGGCAGACAAAAGGCAGGTAACTATAGGCCTGTCAGTTTAACATCTGTAGTGGGGAAAATGCTTGAAACTATCATTAAGGAAGAAATAGCGGGACATCTAGATAGGAATAGTGTAATCAAGCAGACGGAACATGGATTCATGAAGGGGAAATCATGTTTAACTAATTTACTGGAATTCTTTGAGGATATAACGAGCATGGTGGATAGAGGTGTACCGATGGATGTGGTGTATTTAGATTTCCAAAAGGCATTCGATAAGGTGCCACACAAAAGGTTACTGCAGACGATAAAGGTACGCGGAGTCAGAGGAAATGTATTAGCATGGATAGAGAATTGGCTGGCTAACAGAAAGCAGAGAGTCGGGATAAATGGGTCCTGTTCGGGTTGGAAATCGGTGGTTAGTGGTGTGCCACAGGGATCAGTGCTGGGACCACAACTGTTTACAATATACATAGATGACCTGGAAGAGGGGACAGAGTGTAGTGTAACAAAATTTGCAGATGACACAAAGATTAGTGGGAAAGCGGGTTGTGCAGAGGACACAGAGAGGCTGCAAAGAGATTTAGATAGGTTAAGCGAATGGGCTAAGGTTTGGCAGATGGAATACAATGTCGGAAAGTGTGAGGTCACCCACCTTGGGAAAAAAAAACAGTAAAAGGGAATATTATTTGAATGGGGAGAAATTACAACATGCTGCGGTGCAGAGGGACCTGGGGGTCCTTGTGCATGAATCCCAAAAGGTTAGTTTGCAGGTGCAGCAGGTAATCAGGAAGGCGAATGGAATGTTGGCCTTCATTGCGAGAGGGATGGAGTACAAAAGCAGGCAGGTCCTGCTGCAACTGTATAGGGTATTGGTGAGGCCGCACCTGGAATACTGCGTGCAGTTTTGGTCACCTTACTTAAGGAAGGATATACTAGCTTTGGAGCGGGTACAGAGACGATTCACTAGGCTGATTCCGGAGATGAGGGGGTTACCTTATGATGATAGATTGAGTAGACTGGGTCTTTACTCGTTGGAGTTCAGAAGGATGAGGGGTGATCTTATAGAAACATTTAAAATAATGAAAGGGATAGACAAGATAGAGGCAGAGAGGTTGTTTCCACTGGTCGGGGAGACTAGAACTAGGGTGCACAGCCTCAAAATACGGGGGAGCCAATTTAAAACCGAGTTGAGAAGGAATTTCTTCTCCCAGAGGGTTGTGAATCTGTGGAATTCTCTGCCCAAGGAAGCAGTTGAGGCTAGCTCATTGAATGTATTCAAGTCACAGATAGATAGATTTTTAACCAATAAGGGAATTAAGGGTTACGGGGAGCGGGCGGGTAAGTGGAGCTGAGTCGACGGCCAGATCAGCCATGATCTTGTTGAATGGCGGAGCAGGCTCGAGGGGCTAGATGGCCTCCTCCTGTTCCTAATTCTTATATTCTTATGTTCTTATGACAGTGTGAGGGAGCTGGATTATCAGTCGAGATACAGTCAGTGACACAGGGCGCTGGGGGAGAGGGGTTACTGAGTGACAGTGTGAGGGAGCTGGATTAACATCAGTACAGATACAGTCAGTAACACAGGGCGCGAGGGGAGAGGGGTTACTGAGTGACAGTGTGAGGGAGCTAGATTAACATCAGTACAGATAGAGTCAGTAACACAGGGTGCTGGGGGAGAGGGGTTACTGAGTGACAGTGTGAGGGAGGTGGATTAACATCAGTACAGATACAGTCAGTGACACAGGGTGCTGGGGGAGAGGGGTTACTGAGTGACAGTGTGAGGGAGCTGGATTAACATCAGTACAGATACAGTCAGTAACACAGGGCGCTGGGGGAGAGGGGTTACTGAGTGACAGTGTGAGGGAGCTGGATTAACATCAGTGCAGATACAGTCAGTAACACAGGGCGCGAGGGGAGAGGGGTTACTGAGTGACAGTGTGAGGGAGCTGGATTAACATCAGTACAGATACAGTCAGTAACACAGGGCGCTGGGGGAGAGGGGTTACTGAGTGACAGTGTGAGGGAGCTGGATTAACATCAGTACAGATACAGTCAGTGACACAGGGCGCTGGGGGAGAGGGGTTATTGAGTAACAGTGTGAGGGAGCTGGATTAACATCAGTACAGATACAGTCAGTAACACAGGGTGCTGGGGGAGAGGGGTTACTGAGTGACAGGTACCAGCGGATTGGAAAGCAGCTAATGTAACGCTCTGTTTAAAAAAGTGGGCAGACAAAAGGCAGGTAACTATAGGCCTGTCAGTTTAACATCTGTAGTGGGGAAAATGCTTGAAACTATCATTAAGGAAGAAATAGCGGGACATCTAGATAGGAATAGTGTAATCAAGCAGACGGAACATGGATTCATGAAGGGGAAATCATGTTTAACTAATTTACTGGAATTCTTTGAGGATATAATGAGCATGGTGGATAGAGGTGTACCGATGGATGTGGTGTATTTAGATTTCCAAAAGGCATTCGATAAGGTGCCACACAAAAGGTTACTGCAGAAGATAAAGGTACGCGGAGTCAGAGGAAATGTATTAGCATGGATAGAGAATTGGCTGGCTAACAGAAAGCAGAGAGTCGGGATAAATGGGTCCTTTTCGGGTTGGAAATCGGTGGTTAGTGGTGTGCCACAGGGATCGGTGCTGTGACCACAACTGTTTACAATATACATAGATGACCTGGAAGAGGGGACAGAGTGTAGTGTAACAAAATTTGCAGATGACACTAAGATTTGTGGGAAAGCGGGTTGTGCAGAGGACACAGAGAGGCTGCAAAGAGATTTAGATAGGTTAAGCGAATGGGCTAAGGTTTGGCAGATGGAATACAATGTCGGAAAGTGTGAGGTCACCCACCTTGGGAAAAAAAAAACAGTAAAAGGGAATATTATTTGAATGGGGAGAAATTACAACATGCTGCGGTGCAGAGGGACCTGGGGGTCCTTGTGCATGAATCCCAAAAAGTTAGTTTGCAGGTGCAGCAGGTAATCAGGAAGGCGAATGGAATGTTGGCCTTCATTGCGAGAGGGATGGAGTACAAAAGCAGGGAGGTCCTTCTGCAACTGTACAGGGTATTGGTGAGGCCGCACCTGGAGTACTGCGTGCAGTTTTGGTCACCTTACTTAAGGAAGGATATACTAGCTTTGGAGCGGGTACAGAGACGATTCACTAGGCTGATTCCGGAGATGAGGGGGTTACCTTATGATGATAGATTGAGTAGACTGGGTCTTTACTCGTTGGAGTTCAGAAGGATGAGGGGTGATCTTATAGAAACATTTAAAATAATGAAAGGGATAGACAAGATAGAGGCAGAGAGGTTGTTTCCACTGGTCGGGGAGACTAGAACTAGGGGGCACAGCCTCAAAATACGGGGGAGCCAATTTAAAACCGTGTTGAGAAGGAATTTCTTCTCCCAGAGGGTTGTGAATCTGTGGAATTCTCTGCCCAAGGAAGCAGTTGAGGCTAGCTCATTGAATGTATTCAAGTCACAGATAGATAGATTTTTAAACAATAAGGGAATTAAGGGTTACGGGGAGCGGGCGGGTAAGTGGAGCTGAGTCCACGACCAGATCAGCCATGATCTTGTTGAATGGCGGAGCAGGCTCGAGGGGCTAGATGGCCTCCTCCTGTTCCTAATTCTTATATTCTTATGTTCTTATGACAGTGTGAGGGAGCTGGATTATCAGTCGAGATACAGTCAGTGACACAGGGCGCTGGGGGAGAGGGGTTACTGAGTGACAGTGTGAGGGAGCTGGATTAACATCAGTACAGATACAGTCAGTAACACAGGGCGCGAGGGGAGAGGGGTTACTGAGTGACAGTGTGAGGGAGCTGGATTAACATCAGTACAGATAGAGTCAGTAACACAGGGTGCTGGGGGAGAGGGGTTACTGAGTGACAGTGTGAGGGAGCTGGATTAACATCAGTACAGATAGAGTCAGTAACACAGGGTGCTGGGGGAGAGGGGTTACTGAGTGACAGTGTGAGGGAGGTGGATTAACATCAGTACAGATACAGTCAGTGACACAGGGTGCTGGGGGAGAGGGGTTACTGAGTGACAGTGTGAGGGAGCTGGATTAACATCAGTGCAGATACAGTCAGTAACACAGGGCGCGAGGGGAGAGGGGTTACTGAGTGACAGTGTGAGGGAGCTGGATTAACATCAGTACAGATACAGCCAGTAACACAGGGCGCTGGGGGAGAGGGGTTACTCAGTGACAGTGTGAGGGAGCTGGATTAACATCAGTACAGATACAGCCAGTAACACAGGGTGCTGGGGGAGAGGGGTTACTGAGTGACAGTGTGAGGGAGCTGGATTAACATCAGTACAGATACAGCCAGTAACACAGGGTGCTGGGGGAGAGGGGTTACTGAGTGACAGTGTGAGGGAGCTGGATTAACATCAGTACAGATACAGCCAGTAACACAGGGTGCTGGGGGAGAGGGGTTACTGAGTGACAGTGTGAGGGAGGTGGATTAACATCAGTACAGATACAGTCAGTAACACAGGGTGCTGGGGGAGAGGGGTTACTGAGTGACAGTGTGAGGGAGGTGGATTAACATCAGTACAGATACAGTCAGTAACACAGGGTGCTGGGGGAGAGGGGTTACTGAGTGACAGTGTGAGGGAGCTGGATTAACATCAGTGCAGATACAGCCAGTAACACAGGGCGCTGGGGGAGAGGGGTTACTGAGAGACAGTGTGAGGGAGCTGGATTAACATCTGTCGAGATACAGTCAGTAACACAGGGTGCTGGGGGAGAGGGGTTACTGAGTGACAGTGTGAGGGAGCTGGATTAACATCTGTCGAGATACAGTCAGTAACACAGGGTGCTGGGGGAGAGGGGTTACTGAGTGACAGTGTGAGGGAGGTGGATTAACATCAGTACAGATACAGTCAGTAACACAGGGCACTGGGGGAGAGGGGTTACTGAGTGACAGTGTGAGGGAGCTGGATTAACATCAGTAGAGATACAGTCAGTGACACAGGGCGCTGGGGGAGAGGGGTTACTGAGTGACAGTGTGAGGGAGCTGGATTAACATCAGTAGAGATACAGTCAGTGACACAGGGCGCTGGGGGAGAGGGGTTACTGAGTGACAGTGTGAGGGAGCTGGATTAACATCAGTACAGATACAGCCAGTAACACAGGGTGCTGGGGGAGAGGGGTTACTGAGTGACAGTGTGAGGGAGCTGGATTAACATCAGTACAGATACAGC
The DNA here is from genome assembly GCF_044704955.1 of Pristiophorus japonicus. NCBI lineage: Eukaryota > Metazoa > Chordata > Chondrichthyes > Pristiophoridae > Pristiophorus > Pristiophorus japonicus. Next base: position 2,901,668 of record NC_091996.1, read on the forward strand.
CAGTAACACAGGGTGCTGGGGGAGAGGGGTTACTGAGTGACAGTGTGAGGGAGCTGGATTAACATCAGTACAATTCAGCCAGTAACACAGGGTGCTGGGGGAGAGGGGTTACTGAGTGACAGTGTGAGGGAGGTGGATTAACATCAGTACAGATACAGTCAGTAACACAGGGCGCTGGGGGAGAGGGGTTACTGAGTGACAGTGTGAGGGAGCTGGATTAACATCAGTAGAGATACAGTCAGTAACACAGGGCGCTGGGGGAAGAGGGGTTACTGAGTGACAGTGTGAGGGAGGTGGATTAACATCAGTACAGATACAACCAGTAACACAGGGCGCTGGGGGAGAGGGGTTACTGAGTGACAGTGTGAGGGAGCTGGAGAGATTAGAGAAAGTGAGATTGTTCAACTCAGAGATGAGAATTAATTTAATTTTTCTTCTTTACGCAGCGAGTTGTTGTGATCTGGAATGCTCTGCCTGAAAGGGCGGTGGGAGCAGGTACAATCGTAACTTTCAAAAGGGAATTGGATAACATAACATGACAAAGGAAACATTTGCAGGGAGATGGGGAAAGAGCAGGGGTTGCTGGGACTGAATGGTTCGCTCTTTGGGCTGAATGGCCACCTTTGCTGTGTGATCATCACGAGAATCTCGGGACTGGAAACCACTGGAGGGACTGGGGTTAAAGGTCGCACCTGCTCGGCGCGCATGCTCACTCACCGGGGTACAGGTCGCTCATACTGTCGTCCGATTGGTCACTCTCACTGGCACCGCTGCCATCTGGCTCCCAGAAATCACTGCGCTTGCCCCGAGACTCCATCCCATCGGACTGTCGATTCCGCTGCTTCTTCTGCGACAGGCAGGCCGGGACATAGGGCACCCCGAGAGAGGCACATTCCGTATCTGGTGGGGGGCAGAGGGGCACAGCGTCAGGTCACAGTACACCCCCAGAGCCAGACTCCACAAAGCAATCCTCACACTGGGCGCTCACTGGAACCAAGTTACAGGCTGGAATCTAATCGGGGAGTTCGGGGGGTTTATATATAGAATAACCGATACCCGGGAGTGAGTTACAGGCTGGAATCTAATTGAGGGGTTCGGGTGGGTTGTACATAGAATAACAGATACCCGGGAGTCAGTTACAGGCTGGAATCTAATCGGGGGGTTTAAATATATATATAGAATAACGGATACCTGGGAGTGAGTTACAGGCTGGAATCTAATCGGGGAGTTCGGGGGGTTTATATATAGAACAACCGACACCCGGGAGTGAGTTACAGGCTGGAATCTAATCATAGAAACATAGAAACATAGAAAATAGGTGCAGGAGTAGGTCATTCGGCCCTTCGAGCCTGCACCGCCATTCAATGAGTTCATGGCTGAACATGCAACTTCAGTACCCCATTCCTGCTTTCTCGCCATACCCCTTGATCCCCCGAGTAGTAAGGACTTCATCTAACTCCTTCGAGGTGTTCGGGGGGTTTATATATAGAATACAGATACCTGGGAGTGAGTTACAGGCTGGAATCTAATCGAGAGGTTCATATATAGAATAACAGATACCTGGGAGTGAGTTACAGGCTGGAATCTAATCGAGAGGTTCATATATAGAATAACAGATACCTGGGAGTGAGTTACAGGCTGGAATCTAATCGAGAGGTTCATATATAGAATAACAGATACCTGGGAGTGAGTTACAGGCTGGAATCTAATCGAGAGGTTCATATATAGAATAACAGATACCTGGGAGTGAGTTACAGGCTGGAATCTAATCGAGGGGTTCATATATAGAATAACAGATACCTGGGAGTGAGTTACAGGCTGGAATCTAATTGAGGAATTCGGGGTGTTTATATATAGACAAACGGATACACGGAAGTGAGTTACAGGCTGGAATCTAATTGAGGAATTCGGGGTGTTTATATATAGACTAACGGATACACGGGAGTGAGTAACAGGCTGGAATCTAATTGAGGAATTCGGGGTGTTTATATATAGACTAACGGATACACGGGAGTGAGTAACAGGCTGGAATCTAATTGAGGAATTCGGGGTGTTTATATATAGAATAACGGATACCCGGGAGCGAGTTACAGACTAATTAAGCGGTTTATATATAGAAAAGCTGATACCTGAGAGTGAGTTCCAGGTTGGAATCGAATCGAGGGGTTCAGGGTGTTTATATACACAATAACAGATACCTGAGAGTGAGTTACAGGCTGGAATCTAATCGAGGGGTTCAGGGGGTTTATATACACAATAACAGATACCTGAGAGTGAGTTACAGGCTGGAATCGAATCGAGGGGTTCAGGGGGTTTATATATAGAATAACAGATACCTGAGAGTGAGTTCCAGGTTGGAATGGAATCGAGGGGTTCAGAGGGTTTATATACACAATAACAGATACCTGAGAGTGAGTTCCAGGTTGGAATGGAATCGAGGGGTCAGGGGTGTTTATATACACAATAACAGATACCTGAGAGTGAGTTCCAGGTTGGAATCGAATCGAGCGGTTCAGGGGGTTTATATACACAATAACAGATACAGGAGCCTGAGGGCCACATTGCAGCAAAATTCTAAAAAGACAAACCTGAAGGCTCTGTGCCTCAATGCGAGGAGTATTCGGAATAAGGTGGACAAATTAACTGCGCAGACAGCAGTTAATGGGTATGATGTAATTGGCATCACGGAGACATGGCTCCAGGGTGACCAAGGCTGGGAACTCAACATCCAGGGTATTCAACATCCAGGAAGGATAGACAGAGAGGAAAAGAAGGCGGGGTGGCGTTGCTGGTTAAAGAGGAAATTAATGCAATAGTAAGGAGGGACATTAGCTTGGATGATGTGGAATCTGTATGGGTGGAGCTGTGGAATACCAAAGGGCAGAAAACGCTAGTGGGAGTTGTGTACAGACCACCAAACAGTAGTAGTGAGGTTGGGGACAGCATCAAACAAGAAATAAGGGATGTGTGCAATAAAGGTACAGCAGTTATCATGGGCGACTTTAATCTACATATTGGTTGGGCTAACCAAACTGGTAGCAATACGGTGGAGGAGGATTTCCTGGAGTTTATTAGGGATGGTTTTCTAGACCAATTTGTCAAGGAACCAACTAGAGAGCTGGCCATCCTAGACTGGGTGATGTGTAATGAGAAAGGACTAATTAACAATCTTGTTGTGCGAGGCCCCTTGGGGAAGAGTGACCATAATATGGTAGAATTCCTTATTAAGATGGAGAGTGACACAGTTAATTCAGAAACTAGGGTCCTGAACTTAAGGAAAGGTAACTTCGACAGTATGAGGGGTGAATTGGCTAGAATAGACTGGCAAATGATACTAAAAGGGTTGACGGTGGATAAGCAATGGCAAACATTTAAAGATCACATGGATGAACTTCAACAATTGCACATTCTTGTCTGGAGTAAAAATAAAACGGGGAAGGTGGCTCAACCATGGCTAACAAGGGAAATTAAGGATAGTGTTAAATTCAAGGAAGAGGCACATAAATTGGCTAGAAAAAGCAACAAACCGGAGGACTGGGAGAAATTTAGAATTCAACAGAGGAAGGCTAAGGGTTTAATTAAGAGGGGGAAAATAGAGTACGAGAGGAAGCTTGCAGGGAACATAAAAACTGACTGCAAAAGCTTCTATAAATATGTGAAGAGAAAAAGATTAGTGAAGACAAACGTAGGTCCCTTGCAGTCGGATTCAGGTGAATTTATAATGGGGAGCAAAGAAATGGCAGACCAATTGAACAAATACTTCGGTTCTGTCTTCACGAAGGAAGACACAAATAACCTTCCGAATGTACAAGGAGACACTGGATCTCGTGAGAAGGAGGAACTGAAGGATATCCTTATTAGGCGGGAAATTGTGTTAGGGAAATTGATGGGATTGAAGACCGATAAATCCCCAGGGCCTGATAGTCTGCATCCCAGAGTACTTAAGGAAGTGGCCCTAGAAATAGTGGATGCACTGGTGATCATTTTCCAACAGTCTATCGACTCTGGATCAGTTCCTATGGACTGGAGGGTAGCTAATGTAACACCACTTTTTAAAAAAAGGAGGGAGAGAGAAAACGGGTAATTATAGACCGGTTAGCCTGACATCAGTAGTGGGGAAAATGTTGGAATCAATCATTAAGGATGAAATAACAGCGCATTTGGAAAGCAGTGACAAGGGAGAACCAGTGGATGTGTATTTGGACTTTCAAAAGGCTTTTGACAAGGTCCTACACAAGAGATTGGTGAGCAAAATCAAAGCGCATGGTACTGGGGGTATAGAGAGCTGGTTGGCAGACAGGAAGCAGAGAGTCGGGATAACGGGTCCTTTACAGAACGGCAGGTAGTAACTAGTGGGGTGCCGCAGGGCTCAGTGCTGGGACCCCAGCTCTTTACAATATACATTAATGATTTAGATGAATGAATTGAGTGTAATATCTCCAAGTTTGCAGATGACACTAAACTGGGTGGCGGTGTGAGCTGTGAGGGGGATGCCAAGAGGCTGCAGGGTGACTTGGACAGGTTAGGTGAGTGGGCAAATGCATGGCAGATGCAGTATAATGTGGATAAATGCGAGGTTATCCACTTTGGGGGCAAAAACACAAAGGCAGAATATTATCTGGATGGCGGCAGATTAGGAAAAGGGGAGGTGCAACAAGACCTGGGTGTCATGGTTCATCAGTCACTGAAAGTGGGCATGCAGGTACAGCAGGCGGTGAAGAAGGCAAATGGTATGTTGGCCTTCATAGCTAGGGGATTTGAGTATAGGAGCAGGGAGGTCTTACTGCAGTTGTACAGGGCCTTAGTGAGGCCTCACCTGGAATATTGTGTTCAGTTTTGGTCTCCTAATCTGAGGAAGGACATTCTTGCTCTTGAGGGAGTGCAGCGAAGGTTCACCAGACTGATTCCCAGGATGGCAGGACTGACATACGAGGAGAGACTGGATCAACTGGGCCTTTATACACTGGAGTTTAGAAGGATGAGAGGGGATTTCATAGAAACGTATAAGATTCTGATGGGACGGGACAGGTTAGATGCGGGAAGAATGTTCCCGATGTTGAGGAAGTCCAGAACCAGGGGACACAGTCTTAGGATAAGGGGTAGGCCATTTAGGAATGAGATGAGGAGAAACTTCTTCACTCAGAGAGTTGTTAACCTGTGGAATTCCCTGCCGCAGAGAGTTGTTGATGCCAGTTCATTGGATATATTCAAGAGGGAGTTAGATATGGCCCTTACAGCTAAAGGGATCAAGGGGTATGGAGAGAAAGCAGGAAAGGGGTACTGAGGGAATGATCAGCCATGATCTTATTGAATGGTGGTGCAGGCTCGAAGGGCCGAATGGCCTACTCCTGCACCTATTTTCTATGTTTCTAATCTAATCGAGCGGTTTATGTTTATAACAACAGATACCCGGGAGTGAGTTGCAGGCTGGAACTTGTTTGGGGGGTTTATATTTAGGATAACGGATACCCAGGAGCGAATTACAGGCTGGACTCTTATCGAGGGGTTCATATATAGAATAACGGATACCCAGGAGTGAGATATGAGCTAGAATCTAATCGAGGCGTTCAGGGGGGTTTATATATAGAATGACGGATACCCGGGAGTGAGATACAGGCTGAGACCTAATTGTGGGGTTTATATATAGAATAACAGATACCCGGGAGTGAGTTACAGGCTGGAATCTAATCGAGGGGTTTGGGGGGTTTATATATAGAATATCAGATACCCGGGAGTGAGTTACAGGCTGGAATCTAATTACAGTTTGCAACATGTGAAGCAGTTTTGAAAGAACTACGAGTTGTTTATGATCAATTACCTGAGCCCCATGATTAATAAACTCCAAACTATCACTCACCTTGCGCACTTTCCCCTCATTTATTGTTTGCCTCCGCCACCCCCCCACTCCAGCCCCCCGCCCCCACTCCGCACCTTCCCGCGCTCCAGCCCCCCGCCCCCACTCCGCACCTTCCCGCGCTCCAGCCCCCCGCCCCCCCCCACTCCGCACCTTCCCGCGCTCCAGCCCCCCGCCCCCACTCCGCACCTTCCCGCGCTCCAGCCCCCCGCCCCCCCCACTCCGCACCTTCCCGCACTCCAGCCCCCCGCCCCCACTCCGCACCTTCCCGCGCTCCAGCCCCCCGCCCCCCCCACTCCGCACCTTCCCGCGCTCCAGCCCCCCGCCCCCCCCACTCCGCACCTTCCCGCGCTCCAGCCCCCCGCCCCCCCCACTCCGCACCTTCCCGCGCTCCAGCCCCCCGCCCCCCCCCACTCCGCACCTTCCCGCGCTCCAGCCCCCCGCCCCCCCCACTCCGCACCTTCCCGCGCTCCAGCCCCCCGCCCCCCTACTCCGCACCTTCCCCCACTCCAGCCCCCCGCCCCCCCCACTCCGCACCTTCCCGCGCTCCAGCCCCCCGCCCCCCCCACTCCGCACCTTCCCGCGCTCCAGCCCCCCGCCCCCACTCCGCACCTTCCCGCGCTCCAGTCCCCCGCCCCCACTCCGCACCTTCCCGCGCTCCAGCCCCCCGCCCCCACTCCGCACCTTCCCGCGCTCCAGCCCCCCGCCCCCACTCCGCACCTTCCCGCGCTCCAGCCCCCCGCCCCCACTCCGCACCTTCCCGCGCTCCAGCCCCCCGCCCCCCCCACTCCGCACCTTCCCGCGCTCCAGCCCCCCGCCCCCACTCCGCACCTTCCCGCGCTCCAGCCCCCCGCCCCCCCCACTCCGCACCTTCCCGCACTCCAGCCCCCCGCCCCCACTCCGCACCTTCCCGCGCTCCAGCCCCCCGCCCCCCCCACTCCGCACCTTCCCGCGCTCCAGCCCCCCGCCCCCCCCACTCCGCACCTTCCCGCGCTCCAGCCCCCCGCCCCCCCCACTCCGCACCTTCCCGCGCTCCAGCCCCCCGCCCCCCCCCACTCCGCACCTTCCCGCGCTCCAGCCCCCCGCCCCCCCCACTCCGCACCTTCCCGCGCTCCAGCCCCCCGCCCCCCTACTCCGCACCTTCCCCCACTCCAGCCCCCCGCCCCCCCCACTCCGCACCTTCCCGCGCTCCAGCCCCCCGCCCCCCCCACTCCGCACCTTCCCGCGCTCCAGCCCCCCGCCCCCACTCCGCACCTTCCCGCGCTCCAGTCCCCCGCCCCCACTCCGCACCTTCCCGCGCTCCAGCCCCCCGCCCCCACTCCGCACCTTCCCGCGCTCCAGCCCCCCGCCCCCACTCCGCACCTTCCCGCGCTCCAGTCCCCCGCCCCCACTCCGCACCTTCCCGCGCTCCAGCCCCCCGCCCCTATCAGCACACTCACATTTCCTCAGTGCTTTCTGGTAGCGTTTGCCGTTGACGTGGCGAAGGACATGTTGTGGAATCTTGTTGAGGTGGCGGATTGTTAGTTTGCAGAACAGCTGCTGCCTGAACAGATACAGGAACCGTTAGAGAGAGAATAGAACACACTGGCATTTATGTATCTTTTACATAGCAGGACACCAGGGAGAACGCCCCTGCTCATCCTCGAATCGTGCCATGGGGCCTTTTACATCCATCCGAGAGGGGATGGTGGAGCCTCAGTTTAATATCTCATCTGAAGGATAGCCCCTCCGACAGTGCAGCATTCCCACAGTACTGTCCCTCCGACAGTGCAGTGCTCCCTCAGTACTGCCCCTCCGACAGTGCGGCCTTCCCTCAGTACTGTCTCTCCGACAGTGCGGCCCTCCCTCAGTACTGCCCCTCCAACAGTGCAGTGCTCACTCAGTACTGCCCCTCCGACAGTGCAGCACTCCCACAGTACTGCCCCTCCGACAGTGCGGCACTCCCTCAGTACTGCCCCTCCGACAGTGCGGCCCTCCCTCAGTACTGCCCCTCCGACAGTGCGGCCTTCCCTCAGTACTGCCCCTCCGACAGTGCGGCACTCCCTCAGTACTGCCCCTCCGACAGTGCGGCCTTCCCTCAGTACTGTCCCTCCGACAGTGCGGCCCTCCCTCAGTACTGCCCCTCCAACAGTGCAGTGCTCACTCAGTACTGCCCCTCCGACAGTGCAGCACTCCCGCAGTACTGCCCCCCCGACAGTGCGGCACTCCCACAGTACTGCCCCTCCGACAGTGCGGCACTCCCACAGTACTGCCCCTCCGAAGTGCGGCGCTCCCTCAGTACTGCCCCTCCGACAGTGCGGCGCTCCCTCAGTACTGCCCCTCCGACAGTGCAGCACTCCCACAGTACTGCCCCTCCGACAGTGCAGCACTCCCACAGTACTGCCCCTCCGACAGTGCTGTACCTGCCCTGGGAGTGTTTGATGGGACAGTGTAGAGGGAGCTTTACTCTGTATCTAACCCCCTGTACCTGCCCTGGGAGTGTTTGATGGGACAGTGTAGAGGGAGATTTACTCTGTATCTAACCCCCTGTACCTGCCCTGGGAGTGTTTGATTGCGGTAAACTCTTGGACAGACAGACTGTGAACGTCTAGAACTCACGGGTGTTTGGTGCTGGGGATGATGTGTGGCTCAAACTGACTGTAGTTAAACGTCTCTTTGGTCACCAGGCGCTGGTATTTCTTGCCCTTGGTGTAGGCCTGTAGCTCAGCTAATTGGCACGGCATCTCGTGGCCAGTCAGTGAACACTTCACCTAAAACACACCGAAAATAAGCAACATCACAGTCAGCTGAAAATATTCAAGTATTTATTCGAAGATCTCAAACTGCGAGTCGGCTGGAGTCGGTCGGCCAACCTCGATCTGTGAAGGTCGCGAGCTTCAATCCCGGGCACCACCAGAGCCTGCGTTTATCAGGCACCGCCCGCCTGTGCAGCAAGGAGCTAAAATCCCCACGGGATAACCGGATGAGGAGCAGTCAGGCAGGGGAGGAAGTTCTGCCCCGGTGACCCGGCCCAGCATTTCCTCGCTCCTCCAAAAGCACAGCGGTTGGTCAACGTGGCTCGCCATTTGTGGGATCTTGCTGTGCACGCAAATTGCTGCCATGTTTGTCCAGTGACCCCCCCACCCTGAGTCGCTCTCCCGGGTACCGGAAGGCAGGTGGATGGATACGTGACCAATCCGACCAGTGACATCCAATCCATTTCATATCGCCCCCGCGTACTGAGGAGTCGATGGACAATCGCCACACTAGCCCGCTTTGCTCCGTGCCGCCTCAGTCCGCCCTGCACCCCCCAATTCCCCAGTGCTCCACTCAGTCCGCCCTGCACCCCCCAATTCCCCAGTGCTCCACTCAGTCCACCCTGCACCCCCCAATTCCCCAGTGCTCCACTCAGTCCGCCCTGCACCCCCCAATTCCCCAGTGCTCCACTCCGTCCACCCTGCACCCCCCAATTCCCCAGTGCTCCACTCAGTCCGCCCTGCACCCCCCAATTCCTCAGTGCTCCACTCCCCCCCCCCCCCATCATCATCATCAAAGGCAGTCCCTTGGAATCGAGGAAGATTTGCTTCCACTCTTAAAATTAATCCATGGTGGCTGAACAGTCCAATACAGGAACCACAGTCCCTGTCACAGGTGGGACAGACAGTGGTTGAGGGAAGGGGAGGGTGGGACAGGTTTGCCGCACGCTCCTTCCGCTGCCTGCGCTTGGTTTCTGCATGCTCTCGGCGACGAGACTCGAGGTGCTCAGCGCCCTCCCGGATGCACTTCCTCCACTTAGGGCGGTCTTTGGCCAGGGACTCCCAGGTGTCGGTGGGGTTGTTGCACTTTATCAGGGAGGCTTTGAGGGTGGTCCCCTGTAACGTTTCCTCTGCCCACCTGGGGCTCGTTTGCCATGAAAGTCTGCAGCCACCCAATCCCCGGCACCAACTTTTATTTTGAATGAATTCCTGGAGACCCTTGCTGCAGAGGCCGGCGTTTGTCGCCCACCCCCGCATCGCGCCCCCCCCCCCCCGAGGAGGCGGAGGTGAACCTCCTGATAGAATGCTGGGTCCTGCTTGTCTGTTTCGGGGGGCAGTGAAGAATCGACCAGGCTGGGTGTGGGACTGGAGTCACCTATAGGCCCAGAGCGGGTAAGGACGGCAGGTTTCCTCCCCCCCGAAAGGGCATCAGTGAACCCGTGGGGTTTTTAACGACAATCCGACAACTTCATGCTCACTGTTATCGATCCCAGCTTTTTATCCCCAACTCTCAGGTTGCCCACGAGGGGGTCTGAACTCGCGAGCTCTGGATCGCCAGTCCCGAGACGTTAGGGGGAGCTGCATTCACAGTGCAAACCCTCAGCTGGAGAGAAAACAAGCAGCTTAGGGGTCTGCCGGGGGGAGAATTGTTTAAAGGGGCCGTGGGGGGGGATTGTTTAAAGGGGCCGTGGGGGGGGGGATTGTTTAAAGGGGCCGTGGGGGGGGGGATTGTTTAAAGGGGCCGTGGGGGGGGATTGTTTAAAGGGGCCGTGGGGGGGGGGATTGTTTAAAGGGGCCGTGGGGGGGGGGATTGTTTAAAGGGGCCGTGGGGGGGGATTGTTTAAAGGGGCCGTGGGGGGGGATTGTTTAAAGGGGCCAAGGGGCCGTGGGGGGGGGGGGATTGTTTAAAGGGCCGTGGGGGGGGGGGGGATTGTTTAAAGGGGCCGTGGGGGGGGGGGGGGGGGAGATTGTTTAAATGGGGAGGGGGATTGTTTATAAAGGGGCCGGGGAGGGGGAGAATTGTTTAAAGGGGCCGCGGGGGGGGGGGATTGTTTAAAGGGGCCGTGGGGGATTGTTTAAAGGGGCCGTGGGGGGGGGGGGGGCGGGGATTGTTTAAATGGGGAGGGGGATTGTTTATAAAGGGGCCGGGGAGGGGGAGAATTGTTTAAAGGGGCCGCGCGGGGGGGGGGGATTGTTTAAAGGGGCCGTGGGGGGGGGGGGGATTGTTTAAAGGGGCCGTGGGGGGGGGGGAATTGTTTAAAGGGGCCGTGGGGGGGGGGAATTGTTTAAAGGGGCCGTGGGGGGGGGGGGGGAATTGTTTAAAGGGGCCGTGGGGGGGGGGGAATTGTTTAAAGGGGCCGTGGGGGGGGATTGTTTAAAGGGGCCGTGGGGGGGGGGGGATTGTTTAAAGGGGCCGTGGGGGGGGGGGGGGGGGGAGATTGTTTAAAGGGGCTGTGGGGGGGAGATTGTTTAAAGGGGCCGTGGGGGGGGGGATTGTTTAAAGGGGCCGTGGGGGGGGGGGGATTGTTTAAAGGGGCCGTGGGGGGGGGGGATTGTTTAAAGGGGCCGTGGGGGGGGGGGGAAGATTGTTTAAAGGGGCCGTGGGGGGGGGGGGAAGATTGTTTAAAGGGGCCGTGGGGGGGGGGGGGGATTGTTTAAAGGGGCCGTGGGGGGGGGGGGATTGTTTAAAGGGGCCGTGGGGGGGGGGGATTGTTTAAAGGGGCCGTGGGGGGGGGGAGATTGTTTAAAGGGGCCGTGGGGGGGGGGGGGAGATTGTTTAAAGGGGCCGTGGGGGGGGGGGGGGGGGAGATTGTTTAAAGGGGCCGTGGGGGGGGGGGGGGGGAGATTGTTTAAAGGGGCCGTGGGGGGGGGGGGGGGGGAGATTGTTTAAAGGGGCCGTGGGGGGGGGGATTGTTTAAAGGGGCCGCGGGGGGGGGGGATTGTTTAAAGGGGCCGTGGGGGGGGGGGTTGTTTAAAGGGGGAGGGGGATTGTTTAAAGGGGCCGGGGAGGGGGAGAATTGTTTAAAGGGGCCGCGGGGGGGGATTGTTTAAAGGGGCCGTGGGGGGGGGATTGTTTAAAGGGGCCGTGGGGGGGGGGGATTGTTTAAAGGGGCCGGGGAGAATTGTTTAAAGGGGCCGCGGGGGGGGGGGGATTGTTTAAATGGGGAGGGGGGTTGTTTAAAGGGGCCGCGGGGGGGGGGATTGTTTAAAGGGGCCGTGGGGGGGGATTGTTTAAAGGGGCCGTGGGGGGGGGGGGATTGTTTAAAGGGGCCGTGGGGGGGGGGGGGGGGGAGATTGTTTAAAGGGGCTGTGGGGGGGAGATTGTTTAAAGGGGCCGTGGGGGGGGGGATTGTTTAAAGGGGCCGTGGGGGGGGGGGGATTGTTTAAAGGGGCCGTGGGGGGGGGGGATTGTTTAAAGGGGCCGTGGGGGGGGGGGGAAGATTGTTTAAAGGGGCCGTGGGGGGGGGGGGAAGATTGTTTAAAGGGGCCGTGGGGGGGGGGGGGATTGTTTAAAGGGGCCGTGGGGGGGGGGGATTGTTTAAAGGGGCCGTGGGGGGGGGGGATTGTTTAAAGGGGCCGTGGGGGGGGGGAGATTGTTTAAAGGGGCCGTGGGGGGGGGGGGGAGATTGTTTAAAGGGGCCGTGGGGGGGGGGGGGGGGAGATTGTTTAAAGGGGCCGTGGGGGGGGGGGGGGGAGATTGTTTAAAGGGGCCGTGGGGGGGGGGGGGGGGGAGATTGTTTAAAGGGGCCGTGGGGGGGGGGATTGTTTAAAGGGGCCGCGGGGGGGGGGGATTGTTTAAAGGGGCCGTGGGGGGGGGGTTGTTTAAAGGGGGAGGGGGATTGTTTAAAGGGGCCGGGGAGGGGGAGAATTGTTTAAAGGGGCCGCGGGGGGGGATTGTTTAAAGGGGCCGTGGGGGGGGGATTGTTTAAAGGGGCCGTGGGGGGGGGGGGATTGTTTAAAGGGGCCGGGGAGAATTGTTTAAAGGGGCCGCGGGGGGGGGGGGATTGTTTAAATGGGGAGGGGGGTTGTTTAAAGGGGCCGCGGGGGGGGGGATTGTTTAAAGGGGCCGTGGGGGGGGATTGTTTAAAGGGGCCGGGGAGAATTGTTTAAAGGGGCCGCGGGGGGGGGGATTGTTTAAAGGGGTCGTGGGGGGGATTGTTTAAAGGGGCCGCGGGGGGGGGAGGGGCAGGAATTATTTAAAGGGGCCGCGGGGGATTGTTTAAAGGGGCCGCCTCACCCGGTTGTTGTCTCCGGGCCGCAGCGCCGGGTGTTGCCGGAGGAAGGCAGCGATCTCCGGGGACTGGGAGCCGGGACTCGGGCCGGGCGGCGGCTCCATGGCGGCGGCGGCGTTCCGACTAGAATCGAAAAAGGTCGCGACTGAACTTCCGGGTCAGACACATGGGCCGCCAGCAACCCGGAAGTGCCATCCACTTCCAGGTATTTAAATGTCTTTTTTAAATGACCCCAATCCTGGAAAATTCAAAATGCCCCCAAACCCCAAAGGCCGAGGCCCCCAGTCCGCCCCGCCCCTGGCCCCGCCCCAACACCCGGGAACTTTAACCAGATACAGCTTTTCATCCCTTTGGAGAGTAAATGGTGCACTTCCGGGATAATGGCGGATGTGAAAGTGCCCTATCTTCCGCACATGGAACCTGGGCCACTGCAGAGGCTGAGACACATCGTCACTCCCTCACACTCAATCCTCAACTCAACTCCACCAGCCTTAACTCAACTCCACCAGCCTTAACTCAACTCCACCAGCCTGACATTCCAAAAAATGCAGGGAGGAGGGGGTTTCTTGTAATTCTTGTTTTTACACAGACTTTACAGCACAGAAACAGGCCATTCGGCCCATCAGGCTCATGCCATTGTTTATCGGCTGTTGGCCGTGATTCACTGGCTAGCGCCCTCGCCTCAGAGTCAGAAGGTTGTGAGTTCAAGCCACTCCCAGTGCAGGATTGAGGGAGCGCCGCACTGTCGGAGGTGCCGTCTTTCAGATGAGACGTTAAACCGAGGTCCCGTCTACCCTCTCAAGTGGACGGCACTATTTCGACGAAGAGCAGGGGAGTTATCCCTGGTGTCCTGACCAATATTTAGACATAATAAAAACAGTTTATCTGGCCTTGAATTCAGCCCTCCTGAGCATCCCTGATTATAATCGCTCAACCATTCGTGGCCGTGCCTTCTGTTGCCTGGGCCCCAAGCTCTGCAACTGTAATGTATGTACATAAGGGGGCACTACCGTCGGAGGTCCTGGGGTCAAAGGTACACTCATAACCTGGTATGAACTTCACCTTTGTATCTTCACTTCTGGAAGCCATTAAAGACTGACCAGGTTACACCGAGTCACTGGCTCACAGTACGGAGTTCATTGTATCATTTCACACACTACAACTGGCGACGGGGCAAATACGAACCCACACAAACGTATGGCGAGCACAGCACAATCGAGTACTGTTGGAATTCTCGAGAGACTCAATGAGGGAGAGGATTGGGGAGATTTCACGGATTGTCTTCACAAGTATTTCGTGTCAAACGACCTAAACAAAGACAAGGATGCAGAGAAGCGCAGGGCAGTTCTTCTCACCGTCTGTGGCCCCACGATCTATGCACTCATCAAGAATCCGCTCTCACCCACTCTTCCTACAGAAAAGGATTATGAAGAACTGTGTGCTCTAGTTCGGGAACACCTTAAACCCACGGAAGGAATCATCGTATCCAGATATCACTTCTATACACATGTTCGTCCAGAAAGCCAGGACATAGCAGCATTTGTTGCCGACCTGAGACGTCTTGCAGGGCCTTGCAAATTTGGGCCTGTGTTGGAAGACATGCTGCGTGACTTTTTCGTGATCGGGGTCAACCACGAGGTGATCGTAAGTAAGCTGCTGGCTGCGGAGACGCCGGACCTCAGCAAGGTCATCACCATGGCCCAGGCGTGCATGTCCCGCAGAAAAGCACGAAGCAGATATCGCGACAAAACAAGAACTCCACGGCAAGTACTGTGTACAAAATTGTATCGACGGCCGACAGAGCTGCACATAGCAGGGCCTACTCGACTGCGTCTTCAAGACCGGGAGCCACTCAAAGTTCGCCATCGAGGGCCTACTCGACTGCGTATGCGAGAACGGGAGCCGCTCAAAGCCCGCCATCGGATGCAAATGCAAGCTCAACGTGTGGCGTTGCGGGGGAAATCACCGACCCCATCAGTGCCGCTTCAGGCAGTACGTATGCAGAGGGTGTGCGAAGACGGGGCATCTTCAGCGGACGTGGTCACAGCAGAGCAAGCGAGCTGCGACACACCATGTGGAGGATAATCGATTCAGCGTGGAGCTGGCGATGCAGCCCGAGACATTTGAGAGCTCCGAGGAGGAAGTGTGTGGCGTACGTGCGTTCTTAACAAAGAGCCAACCGATAATGATGGAGCTAAAATTAAATAGCGTGCCGGTATCCATGGAATTAGACACGGGTGCG
This sequence comes from Pristiophorus japonicus, assembly GCF_044704955.1. NCBI lineage: Eukaryota > Metazoa > Chordata > Chondrichthyes > Pristiophoridae > Pristiophorus > Pristiophorus japonicus. Next base: position 2,916,731 of record NC_091996.1, read on the forward strand.
AGTCAGTTGATAATGAGCCAGAGGACTTTTGAAAGGCTGTGGGAGACCAAGGCAGAGAGACCCAAGCTGAGTCCAATAAATGCGAAGTTGCGTACCTAGACCAAAGAGCTCATACCAGTGATCGGTAGTGCAGCAGTAATGGTGTCGTACGAGGTAGCGGTTCATGATCTACCGTTATGGATTATCCCGGACAATGGCCCATCGTTATTCGGCAGGAGTTGGCTCAAGAAAATAAAATGGAAATGGTATATTATCAAAGCTTGTCATCAGTGGATGATGATTTATGTGCTCAAGTGTTGAGCAAATTTCCCTCACTGTTTGAACTGAGAATTGGCAGCTTCAAGGGAGCCAAGGTGCATATTCACCTAGGCCCAGACGCAAGGCCCATCCATCACAAAGCCAGGACGGTCCCGCACACACTGAGAGAAAAGGTCGAGCTCGAATTGGACAGGCTACAACGCGAGGGGGTCATCTCACCGGTCGAATTTAATGAATGGGCCAGTCCCACTGTTCCGGTGTTAAAGAGCGACGGCACGGTCAGGATTTGTGGAGACTGCAAGGTCACAATCAACCAAGTTTCGAAACAAGATCAGTACCCACTACCAAAGCTGATGACCTGTTTGCAACGCTAGTCGGGGGAAAATCGTTCACCAAATTGGATCTAACGTCGGCCTACATGACACAGGAACTGGTTGAATCTTCAAAGAAACTTACGTGTAAAAACACGCACAAAGGACTGTTTATTTATAACAGGTGCCCTTTTGGCATTCATTTGGCTGCAGCCATTTTTCAGAGAAACATAGAGAACCGATTGAATCCGTCCCCAGGACCGTGGTATTCCAAGACGACATCCTAGTCCCAGGGCGTGACACCGCCGAGCACATGCACAATCTGGAAGAGGTTCTGCGTCGACTGGACAAAGTGATACTCAGGCTGAAACGTTCTAAGTGCATTTTCATGTCACCAGAGGTCGAATTCCTTGGACGAAAGATTGCTGCAGATGGAATCAGGCCTACAGTCTCGAAAACAGAGGCCATCAAAAATGCGCCCAGGCCCCAGAATGATACAGAGCTGCATTCGTTCCTGGGTCTTCTCAACTACTTCGGTAACTTCTTACCCAAATTGAGCACAGTATTAGAACCTTTGCACAAGCTGCTCAGGAAAGGAGACGACTGGGTGTGGGGTGAACTTCAAGACAGAGCCTTTGAGAAGGCTAGAAATCCGTTGTGTTCCCACAAGCTACTGGTACTGTATGACCCATGCAAGCGTCTAGTTTTGACCTGTGATGCGTCGTCCTATGGGGTCGGCCGAGTACTCCAGCAAGCCAGTGAGTCAGGCAAACTGCAACCAGTTGCATACACGTCTCGAAGCCTGTTCAAGGTGGAAAGAGCCTACAGCATGGTGGAGAAAGAGGCTTTAGCATGTGTTTATGTAGTAAAAAAAAAATCACCAGTACCTGTTTGGGCTTCGCTTCGAGCTGGAAACCGATCACAAGCCGCTTACATCGTTGTTCTCGGAACATAAAGGTATCAATACCAACGCGTCGTCCACATCCAGAGGTGGGTGCTGACATTATCTGCCTATGATTATGTCATTTACCATAGACCAGGCACCGACAACTGCACTGATGCATTGAGCCGGTTACCTTTGCCCACACCGGAGGTGGAAACGCCAATGCCCGCAGAGCTACTCATGATCATGGATGCCTTTGAGTGAAGGGTCGCCTGTCATTGCTCAACAAGTTAAGACCTGGACCAACCAGGATCCGACCCTGACGGTTGTAAAACGTTGTGTTCCTAACAGGGACTGGTCGACCATCCCCAAGGAACTGGGTGATGAAACCCCGTACAGCCATCGCAAAGATGAGCTTTCCATCCAGTCCGACTGTTTACTGTGAGGTAATCGTGTTGTAATGCCCAAGAAAGGCAGGGTGAGATTTGTATGGGAGTTACAAAGTACACATCCAGGTATTGCCATGATGAAGGCCATCGCCAGGTCCCATGTTTGGTGGCCTGGCATTGACTCGGACTTAGATTCAAGCGTGCATCAGTGCAGCACTTGCATGCAGTTAAGCAATGCCCCAAAGGAAGCTCCGCTCAGTCTGTGGTCATGGCCATTCAAACCGTGGTCTAGAATCCACATCGACTTTGCGGGCCCCTTCCTCGGTAAAATGTTTTTTGTGGTGGTGGATGCATAATCCAAATGGAAAGAATGTGTGATCATGTCATCTAGCATTGAGAACCTGAGAGCCATGTTTGCCACACATGGTCTGCCAGACATCGTTGTCAGCGACAACGGACCGTGTTTCACGAGCCTGGAGTTTCAAGAGTTCATGAAACGCAATGGCATAAAACACGTGAGGTCAGCCCCATTCAAACCCGCATCCAATGGTCAAGCGGAGCGGGCAGTTCAAACCATCAGCAGAGCCTGAACTGTGTAACTCACGATTCCTTGCAGACACGCCTGTCACGCATACTGCTCAGTTACAGGACACGGCCACACACGCTGCGGAACTATTGATGGAGAGGCCTCAAAACCAGTCTCTCTCTAGTCTATCCTGACCTTAACGATCATGTCGAAACCCGACATCAACGCCAGCAGTGGTATCACGACCGCGCCGCAGTGTCACGCGACATATCTGTAAATGACCCAGCGTATGTACTTAACCATGGTCAAGGACCCAAGTGGCTCCCGGGCAATGTTACGGATAAGGAGGGTAACCGGGTGTATATGCTTAAGCTCAAGAATGGGCAGATGTGCAGGAAACACATTGATCAAATCAAGCTTAGACACACTGATGAACCGGAACAGTTGGAAGAAGACACCGCGAGCTTAGACGACCAACCAACTCACGTCCAGCCATCAGAAGAACCCACTGTGGTCAATGCCTAGCCCCAGGTCGTGAAAGACTCGGAAAGCACTGTGATTGTACTGAGACGGTCAACCAGGGAGCGAAGGGCTCCAGACCGTCTGAACTTATAATATGGATTTGTGCCAAGAACTGGGGGGGTGGGGGGGGGGGGAAATGATGTAATGTATGTACATAAGGTCTTCCCACCACCAGGGGGCACTACCGTCGGAGGTCCTAAGGTCATAGGTACACTCGTGCTGGGCCCGGTATATAACCTGAACTTCACCTTTTTGTCTTCACTTATGGAAGCCATTAAAGACTGACCAGGTTACACCTAGTCACTGGCTCACAGTACGGAGTTCATTGTATCATTTCATACACCACAGGAACTCCCTCCTAAACCTCTCCGCCTCTACCTCTCTTTCCTCCTTCAAGACGCTCCTTAAAACCGACCTCTTTGACCCAGCTTTTGGTCACCCGCACTAATTTCTACTTATGCGGCTCGGTGTCAAATATTTATCGCACAATATCTTGTGAAGCGCCATGGGACATTTCACTAAATTAAAGGCGCTATAGAAATACAAGTTGTTGTTGTTAATTGTTTTTTTTTAGTGATTATCTTATATTGATGGCCCCGAGTTCTGGTCTCCCCCACAAGTGGAAACATCTTCTCTACGTCTACCCTATCGAACCCTTCCATAATCTTAAGACCTCTGTCAGGTCACCCCTCGGCCTTCTCTCTCTTCTAGAGAAAAGAGCCCCAGCCTGTTCAATCTTTCCTGATAGTTATACCCTTTCGGTTCTGGTGTCAGCCTTGTAAATCTTTTTTGCACCCTCTCGAGTGCATCTGTATCCTGTTTCTAAGACGGAGACCAGAACTGTGCGCAGTGCCCAAAGTGTGGTGCAATCCTTTGCCCATCTCTATCCCTGTAATCTTGAACTCTCTGTCCACAGTACGGCACTGGGAATGTCAGCCTGGACCATAGGCTCGAGCCTCTGGAGTTCAGCTTGAACCCGTGACCTTCTGGCTCACAGGTGAGGGAGCTGCCCATTGAGCCTAGGTTGACAAGAGCAGGCCCAGTGAAGCTGAATGTTTCCCCTTTGATCTCTCCCCCACCCAGAGCTGATGAAGCGGCCCCCACCTTTCAGGAGGATTATTCTTTAAGTCACTGAATCACATCCCAAAGGGAGGGAGGCAACAACTCAAGCAGTGGCAAAGGCGGGGGTCAGCTGAGTGTGGGAGCTTGCTGTGCGCAGATTGGCTGTCGCGTTTCCTACATGTGTTCATCATAGACAGTCCCTCGGAATCGAGGAAGACTTGCTTCCACTCGAAAAGTGAGTTCTCAGGTGACTGGACAGTCCAATATGGGAGTTACAGTCCCTGTCACAGGTGCCTGCGTTTGGTTTCTGCGTGCTCTCGGCTACGAGACTCGAGGTGCTCAGCACCCTCCCGGATGCACTTCCTCCACTTAGGGCGGTCTTTGGCCAGTGACTCCCAGGTGTCGGTGGGGATGTTGCATTTTATCAGGGAGGCTTTGAGGGTGGTCCCTGTAACGTTTCCTCTGCCCACCTGGGGCTCGCTTGCCGTGAAGGAGTTCCGAGTAGAGCGCTTGCTTTGGGAGTCTTGTGTCTGGGGGCATGCGGACAATGTGGCCCGCCCAACGGAGCTGGTCGAGTGTGGTCAGTGCTTCGATGCTGGGGATGTTGGTCTGATCGAGAACACCGACGTTGGTGTGTCTATCACTTCCTACATGACAACAGCGACTACACGCCAAAAGTATTTAATTTCCTGTAAAACGCTTTGAACGTCCCGAAGTTCTGAACAGGGGAATGAGACAAACAGCGACTGAAGTCAGTCACGTCTGTAACGATCAGGAATCCCGGCGTGAAGCTGTCGCTGGGCCAGGTTTGCCGACACGGGCTGCAATGCTGTGTTGGCCCAGGAGTTGGCAGCAAGGGCCAGGAAACAGCAACCAGCCTCATCGAGGATTCAGAACTTCATCTGTTTAACACAGCACACAGACAGGGATCATACCCCAGGGGGAGAGAGAGGAACAATACCCCTGTGGGGGGAGGAACAAAACCCCCAAGTGAGAGGAACAAGGGCATCAAGGAGGAATTGGGAGATAAGGGCAAGAGAGTGTTACAGTGAGGGTTGTGGGGTATATCAGTGTTACAGTGAGGGATGTGGTGTATATCAGTGTTACAGTGAGAGGTGTGGGGTACATCAGTGTTACAGTGAGGGGTGTGGGGTATATCAGTTTTACAGTGAGGGGTGTGGGGTATATCAGTGTTACAGTGAGGGGTGTGGGGTATATCAGTGTTACAGTGAGAGGTGTGGAGTATATCTGTGTTACAGTGAGGGGTGTGGGGTATATCAGTGTTACAGTGAGAGGTGTGGGGTATATCAGTGTTACAGTGAGGGGTGTGTGGTATATCAGTGTTACAGTGAGAGGTGTGGGGTATATTAGTGTTACAGTGAGGCGTGTGGGGTATATCAGTGTTTCAGTGATGGGTGTGGGCTATATCAGAGTGTTACAATGAGAGGTGTGGGGTATATCAGTGCTACAGTGAGAGTTGTGGGGTATATCAGTATTATCGTGAGGGGTGTGGGGTATATATGTGCTACAGAGAGGGGTGTGGAGTATATCAGAGTATTACAGTGAGGGGTGTGGGGTATATCAGAGTATTACAGTAAGGGGTGTGTGGTATATCAGTGTTACAGTGAGGGGTGTGGGGTATATCAGTGTTACAGTGAGGGATGTGGGGTATATCAGTGTTACAGTGAGGGGTGTGGTGTATATCAGTGTTACAGTGAGAGGTGTGGGGTATATCAGTGTTACAGTGAGGGGTGTGGGGTATATCAGTGTTACAGTGAGGGTGTGGGGTATATCAGTGTTACAGTGAGAGGTGTGGGGTATATCAGTGTTACAGTGAGAGGTGTGAAGTATACCAGTGTTACAGTGAGAGGTGTGGGGTATATCAGTGTTACAGTGAGGGGTGTGGGGTATATCAGTGTTACAGTGAGAGATGGGTATATTAGTGTTACAGCGAGGGGTGTGGGTCAGACAGTGTTACAGTGAGGTGTGTGGGGTATATGTGTTACAGTGAGGAGTGTGTGGTACATCAGAGTGTTACAACGTGGGGGTGTACATCAGAGTTTTACAGTGAGGGGTGTGGGGTATATCAGTGTTACAGTGAGGGGTGTGGGTTATATCAGTGTTACAGTGAGGGGTGTGGGGTATATCAGTGTTACAGTGAGGGGTGTGCGGTATATCAGTGTTACAGTGAGGGGTGTCGGGTATATCAGTGTTACAGTGAGGGGTGTGGTGTATATCAGTGTTACAGTGAGAGGTGTGGGGTATATCAGTGTTACAGTGAGGGGTGTGGGGTATATCAAAGTATTACAGAGAGAGGTGTGGGGTACTTCAGTGTTACAGTGAGTGGTGTGGGGTATATCAGTGTTACAGTGAGGGGTGTGGGGTATATTAGTGTTACAGTGAGGGGTGTGGGGTATATCACTGTTACAGTGAGGGGTGTGGGGTATATCAGTGTTGCAGTGAGCGGTGTGGTGTATATCAGTGTTACAGTGAGGGGTGTGGGGTATATCAGAGTATTACAGAGATTGATGTGGGTTATATCATTGTTACAAAGAGGGTTGTGAGATATATCAGTATTACGTCGAGGGGTGTGGGGCATATCAGTGTTACAGTGAGGGGTGTGGGGTATATCAGTGTTACAGAGAGGGGTGTGGCGTATATCAGTGTTACAATGAGGGGTGTGGGGCATATCAGTGTTACAGTGAGGGGTGTGGGGTATATCAGTGTTACAGTGAGAGGTGTGGAATATATCAGTGTTACAGTGAGGGGTGTGGGGTATATCAGTGTTACAGTGAGAGGTGTGGGGTATATCAGTGTTACAGTGAGGGGTGTGGGGTATATCAGTGTTACAGTGAGAGGTGTGGAGTATATCTGTGTTACAGTGAGGGGTGTGGGGTATATCAGTGTTACAGTGAGAGGTGTGGGGTATATCAGTGTTACAGTGAGGGGTGTGTGGTATATCAGTGTTACAGTGAGAGGTGTGGGGTATATCAGTGTTACAGTGAGAGGTGTGGGGTATATTAGTGTTACAGTGAGGGGTGTGGGGTATATCTGTGTTACAGTGAAGTGTGTGGGGTATATCAGTGTTACAGTGAGGGGCGAGGGGCATATCAGTGTTACAGTGAGTGGTGTGGGATATATCAGTGTTACAGTGAGGGGTGTGGGGTACATCAGTGTTACAGTGAGGGGCGAGTGGCATATCAGTGTTACAGTGAGGGGTGTGGGGTATATCAGTGTTACAGAGAGGGGTGTGGGGTATATCAGTGTTACAGTGAGAGGTGTGGGGCATATCTGTGTTACAGTGAGGGGTGTGGGGTATATCTGTGTTACAGTGAGGTGTGTGGGGTTTATCAGTGTTACAGTGAGGGGTGTGGAGTATATCAGTGTTACAGTGAGGGGTGTGAGGCATTTCTGTTTTACAGTGAGGGGTGTGGGGTATATCAGTGTTACAGTGAGAGGTGTGGAGTAAATCAGTGTTACAGTGAGGGGTGTGGGGTATATGTGTTACAATGAGGAGTGTGTGGTACATCAGAGTGTTACAACGTGGGGGTGTACATCAGAGTTTTACAGTGAGGGGTGTGGGGTATATCAGTGTTACAGTGAGGGGTGGGGCAGACAGTGTTACAGTGAGGTGTGTGGGGTATATCAGTGTTACATTGAGGGGTGTGGGTTATATCAGTGTTACAGTGAGGGGTGTGGTGTATATCAGTGTTGCAGTGAGAGAAGTGGAGTTTATCAGTGTTACAGTGAGGGGTGTGGGGTATATCAGTGTTACAGTGAGGGGTGTGGGGTATATCAGTGTTACAGTGAGAGGTGTGGGGAATATCAGTGTTACAGTAAGGGGTGTGGGGTATATAAGTGTTACAGTGAGGGGTGTGGGTTATATCAGTGTTACAGTGAGAGGTGTGGGATATATCAGTGTTACAGTGAGGGTGTGGGGTATATCAGTGTTACAGTGAGGGGTGTGGGGTATATCGGTGTTACAGTGAGGGGTGTGGGGTATATCAGTGTTACAGTGAGAGGTGTGGGGTATATCAGTGTTACAGTGAGGGGTGTGGGGTATATCAGTGTTACAGTGAGGGGTGTGGGGTATATCAGTGTTACAGTGAGAGGTGTGGGGTATATCAGTGTTACAGTGAGGGGTGTGGGGTATATCAGTGTTACAGTGAGTGGTGTGGTGTATATCAGTGTTACAGTGAGGGATGTGGGGTATATCACTGTTACAGTGAGGGGTGTGGGGTATATCAGTGTTGCAGTGAGCGGTGTGGTGTATATCACTGTTACAGTGAGGCGTGTGGGGTATATCAGAGTATTACAGAGAGGGGTGTGGGTTATATCATTTTTACAAAGAGGGTTGTGGGGTATATCAGTGTTACAGTGAGGGGTGTGGGGTATATCAGTGTTACAGTGAGGCGTGTGGGGTATATCTGTGTTACAGTGAGGGGTGTGGGGTTTATCAGTGTTACAGTGAGGGGTGTGGGGTATATCAGTGTTGCAGTGAGGTGTGTGGGACATATAATTGTTACAGTGAGGCGTGTGGGGTATATCAATGTTACATTGTGGGCTGTCGGGTATATTAGTGTTACAGTGAGGGGTGTGAGGTATATCAGTGTTACAGTGAGAGGTGTGGGGCATATCAGTGTTACAGTGAGGGGTGTGGGGTATATCAGTGTTACAGTGAGAGGTGTGGAGTATATCTGTGTTACAGTGAGGGGTGTGGGGTATATCAGTGTTACAGTGAGAGGTGTATGGTATATCAGTGTTACAGTGAGAGGTGTGGGGTATATCAGTGTTACAGTGAGGGGTGTGGGGTATATCAGTGTTACAGTGAGTGGTGTGGTGTATATCAGTGTTACAGTGAGGGGTGTGGGGTATATTAGTGTTACAGTGAGGGGTGTGGGGTTTATCAGTGTTACAGTGAGGGGTGTGGAGTATATCAGTGTTACAGTGAGGGGTGTGAGGCATATCTGTGTTACAGTAAGGGGTGTGGGGTATATCAGTGTTACAGTGAGAGATGTGGAGTAAATCAGTGTTACAGTGAGGGGTGTGGGGTATATGTGTTACAATGAGGAGTGTGTGGTACATCAGAGTGTTACAACGTGGGGGTGTACATCAGAGTTTTACAGTGAGGGGTGTGGGGTATATCAGTGTTACAGTGAGGGGTGGGGCAGACAGTGTTACAGTGAGGTGTGTGGGATATATCAGTGTTACATTGAGGGGTGTGGGTTATATCAGTGTTACAGTGAGGGGTGTGGTGTATATCAGTGTTACAGTGAGAGGTGTGTGGTATATCAGTGTTACAGTGAGAGGTGTGGGGTATATCAGTGTTACAGTGAGGGGTGTGGGGTATATCAGTGTTACAGTGAGAGGTGTGGGATATATCAGTGTTACAGTGAGGGTGTGGGGTATATCAGTGTTACAGAGAGGAGTGTGGGGTATATCAGTGTTACAGTGAGGGGTGGGGCAGACAGTGTTACAGTGAGGGGTGTGGGGTATATCAGTGTTACAGTGAGGGGTGTGGGGTATATCAGTGTTACAGTGAGGGGTGTGGAGTATATCAGTGTTACAGTGAGGGGTGTGGGGTATATCAGTATTACAGTGAGGGGTGTGGGGTATATCAGTGTTACAGTGAGGGGTGGGGCAGACAGTGTTACAGTGAGGGGTGTGGGGTATATCAGTGTTACAGTGAGAGGTGTGGAGTATATCTGTGTTACAGTGAGGGGTGTGGGGTATATCAGTGTTACAGTGAGAGGTGTGGGGTATATCAGTGTTACAGTGAGGGGTGTGTGGTATATCAGTGTTACAGTGAGAGGTGTGGGGTATATCAGTGTTACAGTGAGAGGTGTGGGGTATATTAGTGTTACAGTGAGGGGTGTAGGGTATATCAGTGTTACAGTGAGGGGTGGGGCAGACAGTGTTACAGTGAGGGGTGTGGGGTATATCAGTGTTACAGTGAGAGGTGTGGAGTATATCTGTGTTACAGTGAGGGGTGTGGGGTATATCAGTGTTACAGTGAGGGGTGTGGGGTATATCAGTATTACAGTGAGGGGTGTGGGGTATATCAGTGTTACAGTGAGGGGTGGGGCAGACAGTGTTACAGTGAGGGGTGTGGGGTATATCAGTGTTACAGTGAGAGGTGTGGAGTATATCTGTGTTACAGTGAGGGGTGTGGGGTATATCAGTGTTACAGTGAGAGGTGTGGGGTATATCAGTGTTACAGTGAGGGGTGTGTGGTATATCAGTGTTACAGTGAGGTGTGTGGGGTTTATCAGTGTTGCAGTGAGAGGTGTGGGGTATATCAGTGTAACAGTGAGGGGTGAGCGGTATATCAGTGTTACAGTGAGGGGTGTGGGGTATATCAGTGTTACAGTGAGGGGCGAGGGGCATATCAGTGTTACAGTGAGGGGTGTGGTAGATCAGTGTTACAGAGAGGGGTGTGGGGTATATCAGTGTTACAGTGAGAGGTGTGGGGTATATCAGTGTTACAGTGAGGGGTGTGGGGTATATCAGTGTTACAGTGAGAGGTGTGGAGTATATCTGTGTTACAGTGAGGGGTGTGGAGTATATCAGTGTTACAGTGAGAGGTGTGGGGTATATCAGTGTTACAGTGAGGGGTGTGGGGTATATCAGTGTTACAGTGAGGGGTGTGGGGTATATCAGTGTTACAGTGAGAGGTGTGGGGTATATCAGTGTTACAGTGAGGGGTGTGGGGTATATCAGTGTTACAGTGAGTGGTGTGGTGTATATCAGTGTTACAGTGAGGGGTGTGGGGTATATCACTGTTACAGTGAGGGGTGTGGGGTATATCAGTGTTGCAGTGAGCGGTGTGGTGTATATCACTGTTACAGTGAGGCGTGTGGGGTATATCAGAGTATTACAGAGAGGGGTGTGGGTTATATCATTTTTACAAAGAGGGTTGTGGGGTATATCAGTGTTACAGTGAGGGGTGTGGGGTATATCAGTGTTACAGTGAGGCGTGTGGGGTATATCTGTGTTACAGTGAGGGGTGTGGGGTTTATCAGTGTTACAGTGAGGGGTGTGGGGTATATCAGTGTTGCAGTGAGGTGTGTGGGACATATAATTGTTACAGTGAGGCGTGTGGGGTATATCAATGTTACATTGTGGGCTGTCGGGTATATTAGTGTTACAGTGAGGGGTGTGAGGTATATCAGTGTTACAGTGAGAGGTGTGGGGCATATCAGTGTTACAGTGAGGGGTGTGGGGTATATCAGTGTTACAGTGAGAGGTGTGGAGTATATCTGTGTTACAGTGAGGGGTGTGGGGTATATCAGTGTTACAGTGAGAGGTGTATGGTATATCAGTGTTACAGTGAGAGGTGTGGGGTATATCAGTGTTACAGTGAGGGGTGTGGGGTATATCAGTGTTACAGTGAGTGGTGTGGTGTATATCAGTGTTACAGTGAGGGGTGTGGGGTATATTAGTGTTACAGTGAGGGGTGTGGGGTTTATCAGTGTTACAGTGAGGGGTGTGGAGTATATCAGTGTTACAGTGAGGGGTGTGAGGCATATCTGTGTTACAGTAAGGGGTGTGGGGTATATCAGTGTTACAGTGAGAGATGTGGAGTAAATCAGTGTTACAGTGAGGGGTGTGGGGTATATGTGTTACAATGAGGAGTGTGTGGTACATCAGAGTGTTACAACGTGGGGGTGTACATCAGAGTTTTACAGTGAGGGGTGTGGGGTATATCAGTGTTACAGTGAGGGGTGGGGCAGACAGTGTTACAGTGAGGTGTGTGGGATATATCAGTGTTACATTGAGGGGTGTGGGTTATATCAGTGTTACAGTGAGGGGTGTGGTGTATATCAGTGTTACAGTGAGAGGTGTGTGGTATATCAGTGTTACAGTGAGAGGTGTGGGGTATATCAGTGTTACAGTGAGGGGTGTGGGGTATATCAGTGTTACAGTGAGAGGTGTGGGATATATCAGTGTTACAGTGAGGGTGTGGGGTATATCAGTGTTACAGAGAGGAGTGTGGGGTTTATAAGTGTTACAGTGAGGGGTGTGGGCTATATCAGTGTTACAGTGAGGGGTGTGGGGTATATCAGTATTACAGTGAGGGGTGTGGGGTTTATCAGTGTTACAGTGAGGGGTGGGGCAGACAGTGTTACAGTGAGGGGTGTGGGGTATATCAGTGTTACAGTGAGAGGTGTGGAGTATATCTGTGTTACAGTGAGGGGTGTGGGGTATATCAGTGTTACAGTGAGAGGTGTGGGGTATATCAGTGTTACAGTGAGGGGTGTGTGGTATATCAGTGTTACAGTGAGAGGTGTGGGGTATATCAGTGTTACAGTGAGAGGTGTGGGGTATATTAGTGTTACAGTGAGGGGTGTGGGGTATATCTGTGTTACAATGAGGTGTGTGGGGTTTATCAGTGTTGCAGTGAACAGTGTGGTGTATGTAAGTGTTACAGTGAGGGGTGTGGAGTATATCAGTGTTACAGCAAGGGGTGTGGGGTATATCAGTGTTACAGTGAGGGGTGTGCGATATATCAGTGTTACAGTGAGGGGTGTGGGGTATATCAGTGTTACAGTGAGGGGTGTGGGGTATGTCAGTGTTACAGTGAAGGGTGTGGGGTATATCAGTGTTACAGTGAGGGGTGGGGCAGACAGTGTTACAGTGAGGTGTGTGGGGTATATCAGTGTTACATTGAGGGGTGTGGGTTATATCAGTGTTACAGTGAGGGGTGTGGTGTATATCAGTGTTACAGTGAGGGGTGTGGGGTATATCAGTGTTACAGTGAGAGGTGTGGGGTATATCAGTGTTACAGTGAGGGGTGTGGGGTATATCAGTGTTACAGTGAGTGGTGTGGTGTATATCAGTGTTACAGTGAGGGGTGTGGAGTATATCTGTGTTACAGTGAGGGGTGTGGGGTATATCAGTGTTACAGTGAGAGGTGTGGGGTATATCAGTGTTACAGTGAGGGGTGTGGGGTATATCAGTGTTACAGAGAGGGGTGTGGGGTATATCAGTGTTACAGTGAGAGGTGTGGGGCATATCTGTGTTACAGTGACGGGTGTGGGGTATATCTGTGTTACAGTGAGGTGTGTGGGGTTTATCAGTGTTACAGTGAGGGGTGTGGAGTATATCAGTGTTACAGTGAGGGGTGTGAGGCATATCTGTTTTACAGTGAGGGGTGTGGGGTATATCAGTGTTACAGTGAGAGGTGTGGAGTAAATCAGTGTTACAGTGAGGGGTGTGGGGTATATGTGTTACAATGAGGAGTGTGTGGTACATCAGAGTGTTACAACGTGGGGGTGTACATCAGAGTTTTACAGTGAGGGGTGTGGGGTATGTCAGTGTTACAGTGAAGGGTGTGGGGTATATCAGTGTTACAGTGAGGGGTGGGGCAGACAGTGTTACAGTGAGGTGTGTGGGGTATATCAGTGTTACATTGAGGGGTGTGGGTTATATCAGTGTTACAGTGAGGGGTGTGGTGTATATCAGTGTTGCAGTGAGAGGTGTGGGGTATATCAGTGTTACAGTGAGGGGTGTGGGGTATATCAGTGTTACAGTGAGGGGTGTGGGGTATATCAGTGTTACAGTGAGGGTGTGGGGTATATCAGTGTTACAGTGAGGGTGTGGGGTATATCGGTGTTACAGTGAGGGGTGTGGGGTATATCAGTGTTACAGTGAGAGGTGTGGGGTATATCAGTGTTACAGTGAGGGGTGTGGGGTATGTCAGTGTTACAGTGAGGGGTGTGGGGTATATCAGTGTTACAGTGAGAGGTGTGGGGTATATCAGTGTTACAGTGAGGGGTGTGGGGTATATCAGTGTTACAGTGAGGGGTGTGGGGTATATTAGTGTTACAGTGAGGGGTGTGGGGTATATCACTGTTACAGTGAGGGGTGTGGGGTATATCAGTGTTGCAGTGAGCGGTGTGGTGTATATCACTGTTACAGTGAGGGGTGTGGGGTATATCAGAGTATTACAGAGAGGGGTGTGGGTTATATCATTTTTACAAAGAGGGTTGTGGGGTATATCAGTGTTACAGTGAGGGGTGTGGGGCATATCAGTGTTACAGTGAGGGGTGTGGGGTATATCAGTGTTACAGTGAGAGGTGTGGGGTATATCAGTGTTACAGTGAGGGGTGTGGGGTATATCAGTGTTACAGAGAGGGGTGTGGGGTTTATCAGTGTTACAATGAGGGGTATGGGGCATATCAGTGTTACAGTGAGGCGTGTGGGGTATATCTGTGTTACAGTGAGGGGTGTGGGGTTTATCAGTGTTACAGTGAGGGGTGTGGGGTATATCAGTGTTACAGTGAGAGGTGTGTGGTATATCAGTGTTACAGTGAGAGGTGTGGGGTATATCAGTGTTACAGTGAGGGGTGTGGGGTATATCAGTGTTGCAGTGAGGTGTGTGGGACATATAATTGTTACAGTGAGGCGTGTGGGGTATATCAATGTTACATTGTGGGCTGTCGGGTATATTAGTGTTACAGTGAGGGGTGTGAGGTATATCAGTGTTGCAGTGAGAGGTGTGGGGCATATCAGTGTTACAGTGAGGGGTGTGGGGTATATCAGTGTTACAGTGAGAGGTGTGGAGTATATCTGTGTTACAGTGAGGGGTGTGGGATATATCAGTGTTACAGTGAGAGGTGTGTGGTATATCAGTGTTACAGTGAGAGGTGTGGGGTATATCAGTGTTACAGTGAGGGGTGTGGGGTATATCAGTGTTACAGTGAGTGGTGTGGTGTATATCAGTGTTACAGTGAGAGGTGTGGAGTAAATCAGTGTTACAGTGAGGGGTGTGGGGTATATGTGTTACAATGAGGAGTGTGTGGTACATCAGAGTGTTACAACGTGGGGGTGTACATCAGAGTTTTACAGTGAGGGGTGTGGGGTATATCAGTGTTACAGTGAGGGGTGGGGCAGACAGTGTTACAGTGAGGTGTGTGGGATATATCAGTGTTACATTGAGGGGTGTGGGTTATATCAGTGTTACAGTGAGGGGTGTGATGTATATCAGTGTTACAGTGAGAGGTGTGTGGTATATCAGTGTTACAGTGAGAGGTGTGGGGTATATCAGTGTTACAGCAAGGGGTGTGGGGTATATCAGTGTTAGTGAGGGGTGGGGCAGACAGTGTTACAGTGAGGTGTGTGGGATATATCAGTGTTACAGTGAGGGGTGTGGGGTATATCAGTGTTACAGTGAGAGGTGTGGGGAATATCAGTGTTACAGTGAGAGGTGTGTGGTATATCAGTGTTACAGTGAGAGGTGTGGGGTATATCAGTGTTACAGTGAGGGGTGTGGGGTATATCAGTGTTGCAGTGAGGTGTGTGGGACATATAATTGTTACAGTGAGGCGTGTGGGGTATATCAATGTTACATTGTGGGCTGTCGGGTATATTAGTGTTACAGTGAGGGGTGTGAGGTATATCAGTGTTGCAGTGAGAGGTGTGGGGCATATCAGTGTTACAGTGAGGGGTGTGGGGTATATCAGTGTTACAGTGAGAGGTGTGTGGTATATCAGTGTTACAGTGAGAGGTGTGGGGTATATCAGTGTTACAGTGAGGGGTGTGGGGTATATCAGTGTTACAGTGAGTGGTGTGGTGTATATCAGTGTTACAGTGAGGGGTGTGGGGTATATTAGTGTTACAGTGAGGGGTGTGGTGTTTATCAGTGTTACAGTGAGGGGTGTGGAGTATATCAGTGTTACAGTGAGGGGTGTGAGGCATATCTGTGTTACAGTGAGGGGTGTGGGGTATATCAGTGTTACAGTGAGAGGTGTGGAGTAAATCAGTGTTACAGTGAGGGGTGTGGGGTATATGTGTTACAATGAGGAGTGTGTGGTACATCAGAGTGTTACAACGTGGGGGTGTACATCAGAGTTTTACAGTGAGGGGTGTGGGGTATATCAGTGTTACAGTGAGGGGTGGGGCAGACAGTGTTGCAGTGAGGTGTGTGGGATATATCAGTGTTACATTGAGGGGTGTGGGTTATATCAGTGTTACAGTGAGGGGTGTGGTGTATATCAGTGTTACAGTGAGAGGTGTGTGGTATATCAGTGTTACAGTGAGAGGTGTGGGGTATATCAGTGTTACAGTGAGGGGTGTGGGGTATATCAGTGTTAGTGAGGGGTGTGGGGTATATCAGTGTTACAGTGAGGGGTGGGGCAGACAGTGTTACAGTGAGGTGTGTGGGATATATCAGTGTTACAGTGAGGGGTGTGGGGTATATCAGTGTTACAGTGAGAGGTGTGGGGAATATCAGTGTTACAGTGAGAGGTGTGGGGAATATCAGTGTTACAGTAAGGGGTGTGGGGTATATCAGTGTTACAGTGAGAGGTGTGGGATATATCAGTGTTACAGTGAGGGTGTGGGGTATATCAGTGTTACAGAGAGGAGTGTGGGGTTTATCAGTGTTACAGTGAGGTGTGTGGGGTATATCAGTGTTGCAGTGAGGTGTGTGGGGCATATAATTGTTACAGTGAGGCGTGTGGGGTATATCAATGTTACATTGTGGGCTGTCGGGTATATTAGTGTTACAGTGAGTGGTGTGAGGTATATCAGTGTTACAGTGAGAGGTGTGGGGCATATCAGTGTTACAGTGAGGGGTGTGGGGTATATCAGTGTTACAGTGAGAGGTGTGGAGTATATCTGTGTTACAGTGAGGGGTGTGGGGTATATCAGTGTTACAGTGAGAGGTGTGGGGTATATCAGTGTTACAGTGAGGGGTGTGTGGTATATCAGTGTTACAGTGAGAGGTGTGGGGTATATCAGTGTTACAGTGAGGGGTGTGGGTTATATCAGTGTTACAGTGAGGGGTGTGGGGTATATTAGTGTTACAGTGAGGGGTGTGGGGTATATCAGTGTTACAGTGAGGGGTGTGGGGTATATCAGTGTTGCAGTGAGCGGTGTGGTGTATATCAGTGTTACAGAGAGGGTTGTCGAGTATATCAGTGTTACAGTGAGGGGTGTGGGGTATATCAGTGTTACAGTGAGGGGCGTGGGGCATATCAGGTTTACAGTGAGGGGTGTGGGGTATATCAGTGTAACAGAGAGGGGTGTGGGGTATATCTGTGTTACAGTGAGGGGTGTGGGGCACATCTGTGTTACAGTGACGGGTGTGGGTTATATCAGTGTTACAGTGAGGGGTGTGGTGTATATCAGTGTTACAGTGAGAGGTGTGGGTTATATCAGTGTTACAGTGAGAGGTGTGGGGTATATCAGTGTTACAGTGAGGGGTGTGGGGTATATCAGTATTACAGTGAGGGGTGTGGGGTATATCAGTGTTACAGTGAGGGGTGTGGGGTATATCAGTGTTACAGTGAGGGGTGTGGAGTATATCAGTGTTACAGCGAGGGGTGTGGGGTATATCAGTTTTACAGTGAGGGGTGTGGGGTATATCAGTGTTACAGTGAGGGGTGTGGGGTATATCAGTGTTACAGTGAGGGGTGTGGGGTATATCAGTGTTACAGTGAGAGGTGTGGGGTATATCAGTGTTACAGTGAGGGGTGTGGGGTATATCAGTGTTACAGTGAGGGGTGTGGGGTATATCAGTGTTACAGTGAGAGGTGTGGGGCATATCTGTGTTACAGTGAGGGGTGTGGGGTATATCAGTGTTACAGTGAGGGGTGTGGGGTATATCAGTGTTACAGTGAGGGGTGTGGGGTATATCAGTGTTACAGTGAGAGGTGTGGGGTATATCAGTGTTACAGTGAGAGGTGTGGGGCATATCTGTGTTACAGTGAGGGGTGTGGGGTATATCAGTGTTACAGTGAGGGGTGTGGGGTATATCAGTGTTACAGTGAGGGGTGTGGGGTATATCAGTGTTACAGTGAGAGGTGTGGGGTATATCAGTGTTACAGTGAGGGGTGTGGGGTATATCAGTGTTACAGTGAGGGTGTGGGGTATATCAGTGTTACAGCAAGGGGTGTGGGGTATGTCAGTGTTACAGTGAGGGGTGTGGGGTATATCAGTGTTACAGTGAGGGGTGTGGGGTATATCAGAGTTACAGAGTTATAATTGATGCGAAATCTCGCTAATACTCCCTCACCCTGATGCTCAGCGAGTGAGTGAACTGATCGAGGTGTTTAAGATGATTAAAGGATTCGATCGGGTAGAGAGAGAAACTATTTCCTGGGGTGGGGGGAGTCCACAACAAGGGGCAGAACCTTACAATTAGAGCCCGGCCGTTCCGGGGTGATGTCGGGAAGCACTTCTTCACACAAAGGGCCGTGGGAATCTGGAACTCTCTCTCCCCCAAATGCTGTTGAGGCTGGGGGTCCGTTGCTGTTTGTGGGATCTTGCTGTGCACATGTTGGCTGCTGCGTTTCCTCTGTTAGAACATTGACTGACCTTCACGCGTTATTTCATTGTCTGTGAACACTTTGGGCCGTCCGTGACCCGTACTGTTTGCGGAGATATTGGGGGCCAGATTTTCGCTATTTTGCCGTCCCTCTTCGCGCCCCGGAGCGGTGGCAATGGCGGCGGGAAGCAGTTGTGCACGGGCGGGTCCTCACACCTCGCCGGGACATTCGGTGCCGGTATCGAACGGGGGAGGGTGGGGGGGTGTGGCGGAGCAGCAGCGCCCGGGAGCGGCAAACCGGTGTGCAACGGCCTGGTCGGTGACATTGGCTCGGTATTTGGATCACGCCCGACTCACAGAGTGTCGGAGAGTGTCGGAGAGTGTCGGAGAGTGTCGGAGAGTGTCGCAGAGAGTCGGAGAGTGTCGGAGAGTGTCGGAGAGTGTCGCAGAGTGTCGGAGAGTGTCGCAGAGAGTCGGAGAGTGTCGGAGAGTGTCGGAGAGAGTCGGAGAGAGTCGGAGAGTGTCGCAGAGAGTCGGAGAGTGTCGGAGAGTGTCGCAGAGAGTCGGAGAGAGTCGGAGAGTGTCGGAGAGTGTCGCAGAGAGTCGGAGAGTGTCGCAGAGAGTCGGAGAGAGTCGGAGAGCGTCGGAGAGTGTCGCAGAGTGTCGGAGAGTGTCGGAGAGTGTCGGAGAGTGTCGGAGAGTGTCGCAGAGTGTCGGAGAGTGTCGGAGAGTGTCGGAGAGTGTCGGAGAGTGTCGGAGAGCGTCGGAGAGAGTCGGAGAGTGTCGGAGAGTGTCGCAGAGTGTCGGAGAGAGTCGGAGAGTGTCGGAGTGCGTCGGAGAGCGTCGGAGAGCGTCGGAGAGAGTCGGAGAGAGTCGGAGAGCGTCGCAGAGTGTCGGAGAGTGTCGCAGAGTGTCGGAGAGTGTCGCAGAGTGTCGCAGAGTGTCGGAGAGTGTCGGAGAGAGTCGGAGAGAGTCGGAGAGAGTCGGAGAGAGTCGGAGAGTGTCGCAGAGTGTCGGAGAGTGTCGCAGAGAGTCGGTGAGTGTCGCAGAGAGTCGGTGAGTGTCGCAGAGTGTCGGAGAGAGTCGGAGAGAGTCGGTGAGTGTCGCAGAGAGTCGGTGAGTGTCGCAGAGAGTCGCAGAGTGTCGGAGAGTGTCGGAGAGAGTCGGAGAGTGTCGGAGAGTGTCGCAGAGTGTCGCAGAGTGTCGCAGAGTGTCGGAGAGTGTCGCAGAGAGTCGGTGAGTGTCGCAGAGAGTCGCAGAGTGTCGGAGAGTGTCGGAGAGAGTCGGTGAGTGTCGCAGAGAGTCGCAGAGTGTCGGAGAGTGTCGGAGAGAGTCGGAGAGTGTCGGAGAGAGTCGGAGAGTGTCGGAGTGCGTCGGAGAGAGTCGGAGAGTGTCGGAGTGCGTCGGAGAGAGTCGGAGAGTGTCGCAGAGTGTCGCAGAGTGTCGGAGAGTGTCGCAGAGTGTCGCAGAGTGTCGGAGAGTGTCGCAGAGTGTCGCAGAGTGTCGGAGAGAGTCGGAGAGAGTCGCAGAGTGTCGCAGAGTGTCGGAGAGTGTCGGAGAGAGTCGGAGAGTGTCGGAGAGTGTCGGAGAGCGTCGCAGAGTGTCGGAGAGTGTCGCAGAGTGTCGGAGAGTGTCGGAGAGCGTCGGAGAGCGTCGGAGAGTGTCGGAGAGTGTCGGAGAGAGTCGGAGAGAGTCGCAGAGTGTCGCAGAGTGTCGGAGAGTGTCGGAGAGAGTCGGAGAGTGTCGCAGAGTGTCGGAGAGCGTCGCAGAGCGTCGGTGAGTGTCGGAGAGTGTCGCAGAGAGTCGGTGAGTGTCGGAGAGAGTCGGAGAGAGTCGGAGAGTGTCGCAGAGTGTCGGAGAGTGTCGCAGAGTGTCGCAGAGAGTCGGAGAGTGTCGCAGAGAGTCGGAGAGTGTCGGAGAGCGTCGGAGAGAGTCGGAGAGTGTCGGAGAGTGTCGCAGAGTGTCGGAGAGAGTCGGAGAGTGTCGCAGAGAGTCGGAGAGTGTCGGAGAGCGTCGCAGAGTGTCGGAGAGTGTCGCAGAGTGTCGGAGAGAGTCGGAGAGTGTCGGAGAGAGTCGGAGAGTGTCGGAGAGTGTCGCAGAGAGTCGGAGAGTGTCAAAGAGAGTCGGAGAGTGTCGGAGAGAGTCGGAGAGTGTCGGAGAGAGTCGGAGAGTGTCGCAGAGAGTCGGAGAGTGTCGGAGAGAGTCGGAGAGTGTCGGAGAGTGTCGGAGAGCGTCGGAGAGTGTCGCAGAGAGTCGGAGAGTGTCAAAGAGAGTCGGAGAGTGTCGGAGAGTGTCGCAGAGTGTCGGAGAGAGTCGGAGAGTGTCGGAGAGTGTCGGAGAGCGTCGGTGAGTGTCGCAGAGTGTCGGAGAGAGTCGGAGAGTGTCGGAGAGCGTCGGTGAGTGTCGCAGAGTGTCGGAGAGTGTCGGAGAGCGTCGGAGAGTGTCGGAGAGTGTCGCAGAGTGTCGCAGAGTGTCGCAGAGTGTCGGAGAGTGTCGCAGAGTGTCGGTGAGTGTCGGAGAGAGTCGGAGAGTGTCGCAGAGTGTCGCAGAGTGTCGCAGAGTGTCGCAGAGTGTCGGAGAGTGTCGCAGAGTGTCGGTGAGTGTCGGAGAGTGTCGCAGAGTGTCGGAGAGTGTCGCAGAGTGTCGGAGAGTGTCGGAGAGTGTCGCAGAGTGTCGGAGAGTGTCGCAGAGTGTCGCAGAGAGTCGGTGAGTGTCGGAGAGAGTCGGAGAGTGTCGCAGAGTGTCGCAGAGTGTCGCAGAGTGTCGGAGAGTGTCGCAGAGTGTCGGAGAGTGTCGGAGAGTGTCGGTGAGTGTCGGAGAGAGTCGGAGAGTGTCGCAGAGTGTCGCAGAGTGTCGCAGAGTGTCGCAGAGAGTCGGTGAGTGTCGCAGAGAGTCGCAGAGTGTCGGAGAGTGTCGGAGAGAGTCGGAGAGTGTCGGAGAGAGTCGGAGAGTGTCGGAGTGCGTCGGAGAGAGTCGGAGAGTGTCGGAGTGCGTCGGAGAGAGTCGGAGAGTGTCGCAGAGTGTCGCAGAGTGTCGGAGAGTGTCGCAGAGTGTCGCAGAGTGTCGGAGAGTGTCGCAGAGTGTCGCAGAGTGTCGGAGAGAGTCGGAGAGAGTCGCAGAGTGTCGCAGAGTGTCGGAGAGTGTCGGAGAGAGTCGGAGAGTGTCGGAGAGTGTCGGAGAGCGTCGCAGAGTGTCGGAGAGTGTCGCAGAGTGTCGGAGAGTGTCGGAGAGCGTCGGAGAGCGTCGGAGAGTGTCGGTGAGTGTCGCAGAGTGTCGGAGAGAGTCGGAGAGAGTCGCAGAGTGTCGCAGAGTGTCGGAGAGTGTCGGAGAGAGTCGGAGAGTGTCGCAGAGTGTCGGAGAGCGTCGCAGAGCGTCGGTGAGTGTCGGAGAGTGTCGCAGAGAGTCGGTGAGTGTCGGAGAGAGTCGGAGAGAGTCGGAGAGTGTCGCAGAGTGTCGGAGAGTGTCGCAGAGTGTCGGAGAGTGTCGCAGAGTGTCGCAGAGAGTCGGAGAGTGTCGCAGAGAGTCGGAGAGTGTCGGAGAGTGTCGGAGAGAGTCGGAGAGTGTCGGAGAGAGTCGGAGAGTGTCGGAGAGCGTCGGAGAGAGTCGGAGAGTGTCGGAGAGAGTCGGAGAGTGTCGCAGAGTGTCGGAGAGAGTCGGAGAGTGTCGCAGAGAGTCGGAGAGTGTCGGAGAGCGTCGCAGAGTGTCGGAGAGCGTCGGAGAGAGTCGGAGAGTGTCGCAGAGTGTCGGAGAGTGTCGGAGAGAGTCGGAGAGTGTCGGAGAGTGTCGGAGAGCGTCGGAGAGTGTCGCAGAGAGTCGGAGAGTGTCAGAGAGAGTCGGAGAGTGTCGGAGAGTGTCGCAGAGTGTCGCAGAGTGTCGCAGAGTGTCGGTGAGTGTCGGAGAGAGTCGGAGAGTGTCGCAGAGTGTCGCAGAGTGTCGCAGAGTGTCGCAGAGTGTCGCAGAGTGTCGCAGAGTGTCGCAGAGTGTCGGAGAGTGTCGGAGAGTGTCGCAGAGTGTCGGAGAGTGTCGGAGAGAGTCGGAGAGTGTCGCAGAGTGTCGCAGAGTGTCGCAGAGTGTCGCAGAGTGTCGCAGAGTGTCGGAGAGTGTCGGAGAGTGTCGCAGAGTGTCGGAGAGTGTCGCAGAGTGTCGCAGAGAGTCGGTGAGTGTCGGAGAGAGTCGGAGAGTGTCGCAGAGTGTCGCAGAGTGTCGCAGAGTGTCGGAGAGTGTCGCAGAGTGTCGGAGAGTGTCGGAGAGTGTCGGAGAGTGTCGGAGAGTGTCGGAGAGAGTCGGAGAGTGTCGCAGAGTGTCGCAGAGTGTCGCAGAGTGTCGGAGAGTGTCGCAGAGTGTCGGAGAGTGTCGCAGAGTGTCGCAGAGAGTCGGTGAGTGTCGGAGAGAGTCGGAGAGTGTCGCAGAGTGTCGGAGAGTGTCGGAGAGTGTCGGAGAGTGTCGGAGAGTGTCGCAGAGAGTCGGAGAGTGTCGGAGAGTGTCGGAGAGCGTCGGAGAGTGTCGCAGAGAGTCGGTGAGTGTCGGAGAGAGTCGGAGAGTGTCGGAGAGTGTCGCAGAGAGTCGGAGAGTGTCGGAGAGTGTCGCAGAGAGTCGCAGAGAGTCGGTGAGTGTCGGAGAGAGTCGGAGAGTGTCGGAGAGAGTCGCAGAGAGTCGGAGAGAGTCGGAGAGTGTCGGAGAGTGTCGGAGAGAGTCGGAGAGAGTCGGAGAGAGTCGGAGAGTGTCGCAGAGAGTGTCGCAGAGTGTCGGAGAGTGTCGGAGAGAGTGGAAGAGTGTCGGAGAGAGTCGGAGAGTGTCGGAGAGAGTGGGAGAGTGTCGGAGAGAGTCGGAGAGTGTCGGAGAGTGTCGGAGAGAGTCGCAGAGTGTCGGAGAGTGTCGCAGAGTGTCGGAGAGTGTCGGAGAGTGTCGCAGAGTGTCGGAGAGTGTCAGAGAGTGTCGGAGAGAGTCGCAGAGTGTCGGAGAGCGTCGGCGAGCGTCGGAGAGTGTCGCAGAGTGTCAGAGAGTGTCGGAGAGAGAGTCGCAGAGTGTCGGAGAGCGTCGCAGAGAGTCGCAGAGCGTCGGAGAGCGTCGCAGAGTGTCGGAGAGCGTCGGAGAGCGTCGGAGAGTGTCGGAGAGTGTCGCAGAGAGTCGGAGAGAGTCGGAGAGTGTCGGAGAGTGTCGGAGAGTGTCGCAGAGTGTCGGAGAGTGTCGCAGAGAGTCGGAGAGAGTCGCAGAGTGTCGGAGAGTGTCGCAGAGCGTCGGAGAGTGTCGGAGAGTGTCGGAGAGTGTCGGAGAGTGTCGCAGAGCGTCGGAGAGTGTCGGAGAGTGTCGGAGAGTGTCGGAGAGTGTCGGAGAGTGTCGCAGAGACTCGGAGAGTGTCGCAGAGCGTCGGAGAGTGTCGGAGAGTGTCGCAGAGAGTCGGAGAGAGTCGCAGAGTGTCGGAGAGTGTCGCAGAGCGTCGGAGAGTGTCGCAGAGTGTCGCAGAGAGTCGGAGAGTGTCGCAGAGCGTCGGAGAGTGTCGGAGAGTGTCGCAGAGAGTCGGAGAGAGTCGCAGAGTGTCGGAGAGTGTCGCAGAGCGTCGGAGAGTGTCGCAGAGTGTCGGAGAGAGTCGGAGAGTGTCGCAGAGCGTCGGAGAGTGTCGGAGAGTGTCGGAGAGTGTCGCAGAGCGTCGGAGAGTGTCGGAGAGTGTCGCAGAGCGTCGGAGAGTGTCGGAGAGTGTCGGAGAGTGTCGCAGAGCGTCGGAGAGTGTCGGAGAGTGTCGCAGAGCGTCGGAGAGTGTCGCAGAGAGTCGGAGAGTGTCGGAGAGTGTCGGAGAGTGTCGCAGAGCGTCGGTGAGTGTCGCAGAGAGTCGGAGAGTATCGGAGAGTGTCGGAGAGTGTCGGAGAGTGTCGCAGAGAGTCGGAGAGTGTCGGAGAGTGTCGGAGAGTGTCGGAGAGTGTCGGAGTGTCGCAGAGCGTCGGAGAGTGTCGGAGAGTGTCGGAGTGTCGCAGAGCGTCGGAGAGTGTCGGAGAGTGTCGCAGAGAGTCGGAGAGTGTCGCAGAGCGTCGGAGAGTGTCGGAGAGTGTCGCAGAGAGTCGGAGAGAGTCGCAGAGAGTCGGAGAGTGTCGCAGAGTGTCGGAGAGAGTCGGAGAGTGTCGCAGAGCGTCGGAGAGTGTCGGAGAGTGTCGCAGAGCGTCGGAGAGTGTCGCAAAGAGTCGGAGAGTGTCGGAGAGTGTCGGAGAGTGTCGCAGAGCGTCGGTGAGTGTCGCAGAGAGTCGGAGAGTGTCGGAGAGCGTCGGAGAGTGTCGGAGAGCGTCGGTGAGTGTCGGAGAGCGTCGCAGAGCGTCGGAGAGAGTCGCAGAGAGTCGGAGAGTGTCGGAGAGAGTCGGAGAGTGTCGCAGAGTGTCGGAGAGAGTCGGAGAGTGTCGCAGAGCGTCGGAGAGCGTCGGAGAGTGTCGCAGAGTGTCGGAGAGAGTCGGAGAGTGTCGCAGAGCGTCGGAGAGCGTCGGAGAGCGTCGGAGAGCGTCGGAGAGTGTCGGAGAGTGTCGGAGAGTGTCGCAGAGTGTCGGAGAGAGTCGGAGAGTGTCGGAGAGCGTCGGAGAGCGTCGGAGAGCGTCGGAGAGCGTCGGAGAGCGTCGGAGAGTGTCGGAGAGTGTCGCAGAGCGTCGCAGAGCGTCGGAGAGAGGCGGAGAGCGTCGGAGAGAGTCGGAGAGAGTCGGAGAGAGTCGGAGAGTGTCGGAGAGCGTCGGAGAGCGTCGGAGAGCGTCGGAGAGAGTCGGAGAGTGTCGGAGAGTGTCGGAGAGTGTCGGAGAGAGTCGGAGAGTGTCGCAGAGAGTCGGAGAGTGTCGCAGAGTGTCGGAGAGTGTCGGAGAGAGTCGGAGAGTGTCGGAGAGCGTCGGAGAGTGTCGGAGAGTGTCGGAGAGCGTCGGAAAGTGTCGGAGAGAGTCGGAGAGTGTCGGAGAGAGTCGGAGAGCGTCGGAGAGCGTCAGAGAGTGTCGGAGAGCGTCGGAGAGTGTCGGAGAGTGTCGGAGAGCGTCGGAAAGTGTCGGAGAGAGTCGGAGAGTGTCGGAGAGAGTCGGAGAGCGTCGGAGAGCGTCGGAAAGTGTCGGAGAGAGTCGGAGAGTGTCGGAGAGAGTCGGAGAGCGTCGGAGAGCGTCGGAGAGTGTCGGAGAGTGTCGGAGAGAGTCGGAGAGTGTCGCAGAGAGTCGGAGAGAGTCGGAGAGTGTCGGAGAGTGTCGGAGAGAGTCGGAGAGTGTCGCAGAGTGTCGCAGAGAGTCGGAGAGTGTCGCAGAGTGTCGGAGAGTGTCGGAGAGAGTCGGAGAGTGTCGGAAAGTGTCGGAGAGCGTCGGAGAGAGTCGGAGAGCGTCGGAGAGCGTCAGAGAGTGTCGGAGAGCGTCGGAGAGCGTCGGAGAGTGTCGGAGAGTGTCGGAGAGCGTCGGAGAGAGTCGGAGAGCGTCGGAGAGCGTCGGAGAGAGTCGGAGAGTGTCGGAGAGCGTCGGAGAGCGTCGGAGAGCGTCGGAGAGCGTCGGAGAGCGTCGGAGAGTGTCGCAGAGTGTCGGAGAGTGTCGGAGAGAGTCGGAGAGTGTCGCAGAGTGTCGGTGAGTGTCGCAGAGTGTCGCAGAGTGTCGCAGAGTGTCGCAGAGTGTCGGTGAGTGTCGCAGAGTGTCGCAGAGTGTCGGAGAGTGTCGGAGAGCGTCGGAGAGTGTCGGAGAGTGTCGCAGAGCGTCGCAGAGCGTCGGAGAGAGTCGGAGAGAGTCGCAGAGTGTCGCAGAGTGTCGCAGAGTGTCGGAGAGTGTCGGAGAGTGTCGCAGAGTGTCGGAGAGAGTCGGAGAGAGTCGCAGAGTGTCGCAGAGTGTCGGAGAGTGTCGGAGAGTGTCGCAGAGAGTCGGAGAGTGTCGGAGAGTGTCGCAGAGAGTCGCAGAGAGTCGGTGAGTGTCGGAGAGAGTCGGAGAGTGTCGCAGAGAGTCGCAGAGAGTCGGTGAGTGTCGGAGAGAGTCGGAGAGAGTCGGAGAGAGTCGGAGAGAGTCGGAGAGAGTCGGAGAGTGTCGCAGAGAGTGTCGCAGAGTGTCGGAGAGTGTCGGAGAGAGTGGAAGAGTGTCGGAGAGAGTCGGAGAGTGTCGGAGAGAGTCGGAGAGTGTCGGAGAGAGTCGCAGAGTGTCGGAGAGTGTCAGAGAGTGTCGGAGAGAGTCGGAGAGTGTCGGAGAGCGTGGGAGAGTGTCGGAGAGAGTCGGAGAGTGTCGGAGAGTGTCAGAGAGTGTGGCAGAGTGTCGGAGAGTGTCGGAGAGAGTCGGAGAGTGTCGGAGAGTGTCGGAGAGTGTCGCAGAGTGTCGGAGAGTGTCAGAGAGTGTCGGAGAGAGTCGGAGAGTGTCGGAGAGTGTCGCAGAGTGTCGCAGAGTGTCGGTGAGTGTCGGAGAGAGTCGGAGAGTGACGGAGAGAGTCGCAGAGTGTCGGAGAGCGTCGGCGAGCGTCGGAGAGTGTCGCAGAGTGTCAGAGAGAGAGTCGCAGAGAGTCGGAGAGTGTCGGAGAGAGTCGGAGAGTGTCGGAGAGTGTCGCAGAGAGTCGGAGAGAGTCGGAGAGTGTCGGAGAGTGTCGGAGAGAGTCGGAGAGTGTCGGAGAGTGTCGGAGAGTGTCGCAGAGTGTCGGAGAGTGTCGCAGAGCGTCGGAGAGTGTCGGAGAGTGTCGCAGAGCGTCGGAGAGTGTCGGAGAGTGTCGGAGAGTGTCGGAGAGTGTCGGAGAGTGTCGCAGAGCGTCGGAGAGTGTCGGAGAGTGTCGGAGTGTCGCAGAGCGTCGGAGAGTGTCGGAGAGTGTCGCAGAGAGTCGGAGAGTGTCGGAGAGTGTCGCAGAGTGTCGCAGAGCGTCGGAGAGTGTCGGAGAGCGTCGGAGAGTGTCGGAGAGAGTCGGAGAGTGTCGCAGAGCGTCGGAGAGTGTCGGAGAGTGTCGGAGAGTGTCGCAGAGCGTCGGAGAGTGTCGGAGAGTGTCGGAGAGAGTCGGAGAGTGTCGCAGAGCGTCGGTGAGTGTCGGAGAGCGTCGGAGAGAGTCGGAGAGCGTCGGAGAGCGTCGGAGAGTGTCGGAGAGTGTCGGAGAGAGTCGGAGAGTGTCGCAGAGCGTCGGAGAGCGTCGGAGAGCGTCGGAGAGAGTCGGAGAGTGTCGCAGAGAGTCGGAGAGTGTCGCAGAGAGTCGGAGAGTGTCGGAGAGTGTCGGAGAGTGTCGGAGAGAGTCGGAGAGTGTCGCAGAGCGTCGGAGAGCGTCGGAGAGCGTCGGAGAGCGTCGGAGAGTGTCGGAGAGAGTCGGAGAGAGTCGGAGAGTGTCGGAGAGTGTTGGGGAGTGTCGGAGAGAGTCGGAGAGAGTCGGAGAGAGTCGGAGAGCGTCGGAGAGTGTCGGAGAGTGTCGGAGAGTGTCGGAGAGTGTCGCAGAGTGTCGGAGAGAGTCGGAGAGTGTCGGAGAGTGTCGGAGAGTGTCGGAGAGAGTCGGAGAGTGTCGCAGAGTGTCGGAGAGAGTCGGAGAGTGTCGGAGAGAGTCGGAGAGAGTCGGAGAGCGTCGGAGAGTGTCGGAGAGTGTCGGAGAGAGTCGGAGAGCGTCGCAGAGCGTCGGAGAGAGTCGGAGAGTGTCGGAGAGTGTCGGAGAGAGTCGGAGAGTGTCGGAGAGTGTCGGAGAGAGTCGGAGAGTGTCGGAGAGAGTCGGAGAGTGTCGCAGAGTGTCGGAGAGTGTCGGAGAGCGTCGGAGAGTGTCGCAGAGCGTCGGAGAGCGTCGGAGAGTGTCGGAGAGCGTCGGAGAGAGTCGGAGAGTGTCGCAGAGCGTCGGAGAGCGTCGGAGAGTGTCGGAGAGAGTCGGAGAGTGTCGGAGAGAGTCGGAGAGTGTCGCAGAGCGTCGGAGAGCGTCGGAGAGTGTCGGAGAGAGTCGGAGAGCGTCGGAGAGTGTCGGAGAGCGTCGGAGAGTGTCGGAGAGCGTCGGAGAGCGTCGGAGAGTGTCGGAGAGAGTCGGAGAGTGTCGGAGAGAGTCGCAGAGTGTCGGAGAGTGTCGGAGAGCGTCGCAGAGTGTCGCAGAGTGTCGGAGAGCGTCGGAGAGTGTCGCAGAATGTCGGAGAGCGTCGGAGAGAGTCGGAGAGAGTCGGAGAGCGTCGGAGAGCGTCGGAGAGAGTCGGAGAGCGTCGGAGAGCGTCGCAGAGCGTCGGAGAGAGTCGGAGAGCGTCGGAGAGAGTCGCAGAATGTCGGAGAGCGTCGGAGAGAGTCGGAGAGTGTCGGAGAGTGTCGGAGAGCGTCGGAGAGTGTCGGAGAGCGTCGGAGAGCGTCGGAGAGAGTCGGAGAGTGTCGCAGAGCGTCGGAGAGAGTCGGAGAGAGTCGGAGAGCGTCGGAGAGTGTCGGAGAGTGTCGGAGAGCGTCGGAGAGTGTCGCAGAATGTCGGAGAGCGTCGGAGAGAGTCGCAGAGCGTCGGAGAGAGTCGGAGAGTGTCGGAGAGTGTCGGAGAGTGTCGGAGAGAGTCGGAGAGTGTCGGAGAGCGTCGGAGAGAGTCGGAGAGCGTCGGAGAGCGTCGGAGAGCGTCGGAGAGCGTCGTAGAGTGTCGGAGAGCGTCGGAGAGAGTCGGAGAGCGTCGGAGAGCGTCGGAGAGCGTCGCAGAATGTCGGAGAGTGTCGGAGAGAGTCGCAGAGCGTCGGAGAGAGTCGGAGAGTGTCGGAGAGCGTCGCAGAGTGTCGGAGAGCGTCGGAGAGAGTCGGAGAGAGTCGGAGAGTGTCGCAGAGTGTCGGAGAGAGTCGGAGAGTGTCGGAGAGAGTCGGAGAGCGTCGGAGAGTGTCGGAGAGTGTCGGAGAGAGTCGGAGAGCGTCGCAGAGCGTCGGAGAGAGTCGGAGAGTGTCGGAGAGTGTCGGAGAGTGTCGGAGAGTGTCGCAGAGTGTCGGAGAGAGTCGCAGAGCGTCGGAGAGAGTCGGAGAGCGTCGGAGAGCGTCGGAGAGCGTCGGAGAGCGTCGGAGAGAGTCGGAGAGCGTCGGAGAGCGTCGGAGAGCGTCGGAGAGAGTCGGAGAGTGTCGGAGAGCATCGGAGAGCGTCGGAGAGCGTCGGAGAGCGTCGGAGAGCGTCGGAGAGCGTCGGAGAGCGTCGGAGAGAGTCGGAGAGAGTCGGAGAGCGTCGGAGAGTGTCGGAGAGCGTCGGAGAGCGTCGGAGAGTGTCGGAGAGAGTCGGAGAGAGTCGGAGAGCGTCGGAGAGCGTCGCAGAGCGTCGGAGAGTGTCGGAGAGTGTCGGAGAGTGTCGGAGAGAGTCGGAGAGCGTCGGAGAGCGTCGGAGAGCGTCGCAGAGTGTCGGAGAGTGTCGGAGAGTGTCGGAGAGAGTCGGAGAGCGTCGGAGAGCGTCGGAGAGCGTCGGAGAGCGTCAGAGAGCGTCAGAGAGTGTCGGAGAGCGTCGGAGAGAGTCGCAGAGTGTCGGAGAGAGTCGGAGAGTGTCGGAGAGAGTCGGAGAGTGTCGGAGAGTGTCGGAGAGAGTCGGAGAGTGTCGGAGAGTGTCGGAGAGAGTCGGAGAGTGTCGGAGAGTGTCGGAGAGAGTCGGAGAGTGTCGGAGAGAGTCGGAGAGTGTCGCAGAGTGTCGGAGAGTGTCGGAGAGCGTCGGAGAGTGTCGCAGAGCGTCGGAGAGCGTCGGAGAGTGTCGGAGAGCGTCGGAGAGAGTCGGAGAGTGTCGCAGAGCGTCGGAGAGCGTCGGAGAGTGTCGGAGAGAGTCGGAGAGTGTCGGAGAGAGTCGGAGAGTGTCGCAGAGCGTCGGAGAGCGTCGGAGAGTGTCGGAGAGAGTCGGAGAGCGTCGGAGAGTGTCGGAGAGCGTCGGAGAGTGTCGGAGAGAGTCGGAGAGTGTCGGAGAGAGTCGCAGAGTGTCGGAGAGTGTCGGAGAGCGTCGGAGAGTGTCGCAGAATGTCGGAGAGCGTCGGAGAGAGTCGGAGAGAGTCGGAGAGCGTCGGAGAGCGTCGGAGAGAGTCGGAGAGCGTCGGAGAGCGTCGCAGAGCGTCGGAGAGAGTCGGAGAGCGTCGGAGAGAGTCGCAGAATGTCGGAGAGCGTCGGAGAGAGTCGGAGAGTGTCGGAGAGTGTCGGAGAGCGTCGGAGAGTGTCGGAGAGCGTCGGAGAGCGTCGGAGAGAGTCGGAGAGTGTCGCAGAGCGTCGGAGAGAGTCGGAGAGAGTCGGAGAGCGTCGGAGAGTGTCGGAGAGTGTCGGAGAGCGTCGGAGAGTGTCGCAGAATGTCGGAGAGCGTCGGAGAGAGTCGCAGAGCGTCGGAGAGAGTCGGAGAGTGTCGGAGAGTGTCGGAGAGTGTCGGAGAGAGTCGGAGAGCGTCGGAGAGCGTCGGAGAGCGTCGCAGAATGTCGGAGAGTGTCGGAGAGAGTCGCAGAGCGTCGGAGAGAGTCGGAGAGTGTCGGAGAGCGTCGCAGAGTGTCGGAGAGCGTCGGAGAGAGTCGGAGAGCGTCGGAGAGCGTCGGAGAGCGTCGGAGAGCGTCGTAGAGTGTCGGAGAGCGTCGGAGAGAGTCGGAGAGCGTCGGAGAGCGTCGGAGAGAGTCGGAGAGCGTCGCAGAGAGCGTCGCAGAGTGTCGGAGAGTGTCGGAGAGTGTCGGAGAGAGTCGGAGAGTGTCGGAGAGTGTCGGAGAGAGTCGGAGAGTGTCGGAGAGAGTCGGAGAGCGTCGGAGAGTGTCGCAGAGTGTCGCAGAGCGTCGGAGAGCGTCGCAGAGCGTCGGAGAGCGTCGGAGAGCGTCGGAGAGCGTCGGAGAGAGTCGGAGAGTGTCGGAGAGCGTCGGAGAGCGTCGGAGAGAGTCGGAGAGTGTCGGAGAGAGTCGGAGAGCGTCGCAGAGAGCGTCGCAGAGTGTCGGAGAGTGTCGGAGAGTGTCGGAGAGAGTCGGAGAGTGTCGGAGAGTGTCGGAGAGAGTCGGAGAGTGTCGGAGAGAGTCGGAGAGCGTCGGAGAGCGTCGGAGAGTGTCGGAGAGTGTCGGAGAGAGTCGGAGAGTGTCGGAGAGCGTCGGAGAGTGTCGGAGAGCGTCGGAGAGTGTCGCAGAGTGTCGGAGAGTGTCGGAGAGTGTCGCAGAGTGTCGGAGAGCGTCGCAGAGAGCGTCGCAGAGTGTCGGAGAGTGTCGGAGAGTGTCGGAGAGAGTCGGAGAGTGTCGGAGAGTGTCGGAGAGAGTCGGAGAGTGTCGGAGAGTGTCGGAGAGAGTCGGAGAGTGTCGGAGAGAGTCGGAGAGCGTCGGAGAGCGTCGGAGAGTGTCGGAGAGAGTCGGAGAGTGTCGGAGAGAGTCGGAGAGTGTCGGAGAGAGTCGGAGAGTGTCGGAGAGAGTCGGAGAGTGTCGGAGAGCGTCGGAGAGCGTCGGAGAGCGTCGGAGAGTGTCGGAGAGCGTCGCAGAGAGTCGGAGAGTGTCGGAGAGTGTCGGAGAGAGTCGGAGAGTGTCGCAGAGTGTCGGAGAGAGTCGGAGAGTGTCGGAGAGTGTCGGAGAGTGTCGGAGAGAGTCGGAGAGTGTCGGAGAGTGTCGGAGAGAGTCGGAGAGAGTCGGAGAGTGTCGGAGAGTGTCGGAGAGTGTCGGAGAGAGTCGGAGAGTGTCGGAGAGTGTCGGAGAGTGTCGGAGAGAGTCGGAGAGTGTCGGAGAGCGTCGCAGAGTGTCGGAGAGCGTCGGAGAGCGTCGCAGAGTGTCGCAGAGTGTCGGAGAGCGTCGGAGAGTGTCGCAGAATGTCGGAGAGCGTCGGAGAGAGTCGGAGAGAGTCGGAGAGCGTCGGAGAGCGTCGGAGAGAGTCGGAGAGCGTCGGAGAGCGTCGCAGAGCGTCGGAGAGAGTCGGAGAGCGTCGGAGAGAGTCGCAGAATGTCGGAGAGCGTCGGAGAGAGTCGGAGAGTGTCGGAGAGTGTCGGAGAGCGTCGGAGAGTGTCGGAGAGCGTCGGAGAGCGTCGGAGAGAGTCGGAGAGTGTCGCAGAGCGTCGGAGAGAGTCGGAGAGAGTCGGAGAGCGTCGGAGAGTGTCGGAGAGTGTCGGAGAGCGTCGGAGAGTGTCGCAGAATGTCGGAGAGCGTCGGAGAGAGTCGCAGAGCGTCGGAGAGAGTCGGAGAGTGTCGGAGAGTGTCGGAGAGTGTCGGAGAGAGTCGGAGAGCGTCGGAGAGCGTCGGAGAGCGTCGCAGAATGTCGGAGAGTGTCGGAGAGAGTCGCAGAGCGTCGGAGAGAGTCGGAGAGTGTCGGAGAGCGTCGCAGAGTGTCGGAGAGCGTCGGAGAGAGTCGGAGAGCGTCGGAGAGCGTCGGAGAGCGTCGGAGAGCGTCGTAGAGTGTCGGAGAGCGTCGGAGAGAGTCGGAGAGCGTCGGAGAGCGTCGGAGAGAGTCGGAGAGCGTCGCAGAGAGCGTCGCAGAGTGTCGGAGAGTGTCGGAGAGTGTCGGAGAGAGTCGGAGAGTGTCGGAGAGTGTCGGAGAGAGTCGGAGAGTGTCGGAGAGAGTCGGAGAGCGTCGGAGAGTGTCGCAGAGTGTCGCAGAGCGTCGGAGAGCGTCGCAGAGCGTCGGAGAGCGTCGGAGAGCGTCGGAGAGCGTCGGAGAGCGTCGGAGAGAGTCGGAGAGTGTCGGAGAGCGTCGGAGAGCGTCGGAGAGAGTCGGAGAGTGTCGGAGAGAGTCGGAGAGCGTCGCAGAGAGCGTCGCAGAGTGTCGGAGAGTGTCGGAGAGTGTCGGAGAGAGTCGGAGAGTGTCGGAGAGTGTCGGAGAGAGTCGGAGAGTGTCGGAGAGAGTCGGAGAGCGTCGGAGAGCGTCGGAGAGTGTCGGAGAGTGTCGGAGAGAGTCGGAGAGTGTCGGAGAGCGTCGGAGAGTGTCGGAGAGCGTCGGAGAGTGTCGCAGAGTGTCGGAGAGTGTCGGAGAGTGTCGCAGAGTGTCGGAGAGCGTCGCAGAGAGCGTCGCAGAGTGTCGGAGAGTGTCGGAGAGTGTCGGAGAGAGTCGGAGAGTGTCGGAGAGTGTCGGAGAGAGTCGGAGAGTGTCGGAGAGTGTCGGAGAGAGTCGGAGAGTGTCGGAGAGAGTCGGAGAGCGTCGGAGAGCGTCGGAGAGTGTCGGAGAGAGTCGGAGAGTGTCGGAGAGAGTCGGAGAGTGTCGGAGAGAGTCGGAGAGTGTCGGAGAGAGTCGGAGAGTGTCGGAGAGCGTCGGAGAGCGTCGGAGAGCGTCGGAGAGTGTCGGAGAGCGTCGCAGAGAGTCGGAGAGTGTCGGAGAGTGTCGGAGAGAGTCGGAGAGTGTCGCAGAGTGTCGGAGAGAGTCGGAGAGTGTCGGAGAGTGTCGGAGAGTGTCGGAGAGAGTCGGAGAGTGTCGGAGAGTGTCGGAGAGAGTCGGAGAGAGTCGGAGAGTGTCGGAGAGTGTCGGAGAGTGTCGGAGAGAGTCGGAGAGTGTCGGAGAGTGTCGGAGAGTGTCGGAGAGAGTCGGAGAGTGTCGGAGAGCGTCGCAGAGTGTCGGAGAGCGTCGGAGAGAGTCGGAGAGCGTCGGAGAGCGTCGGAGAGCGTCGGAGAGCGTCGTAGAGTGTCGGAGAGCGTCGGAGAGAGTCGGAGAGCGTCGGAGAGCGTCGGAGAGAGTCGGAGAGCGTCGCAGAGAGCGTCGCAGAGTGTCGGAGAGTGTCGGAGAGTGTCGGAGAGAGTCGGAGAGTGTCGGAGAGTGTCGGAGAGAGTCGGAGAGTGTCGGAGAGAGTCGGAGAGCGTCGGAGAGTGTCGCAGAGTGTCGCAGAGCGTCGGAGAGCGTCGCAGAGCGTCGGAGAGCGTCGGAGAGCGTCGGAGAGCGTCGGAGAGAGTCGGAGAGTGTCGGAGAGCGTCGGAGAGCGTCGGAGAGAGTCGGAGAGTGTCGGAGAGAGTCGGAGAGCGTCGCAGAGAGCGTCGCAGAGTGTCGGAGAGTGTCGGAGAGTGTCGGAGAGAGTCGGAGAGAGTCGGAGAGTGTCGGAGAGAGTCGGAGAGCGTCGGAGAGCGTCGGAGAGCGTCGGAGAGTGTCGGAGAGAGTCGGAGAGTGTCGGAGAGTGTCGCAGAGTGTCGGAGAGTGTCGGAGAGTGTCGCAGAGTGTCGGAGAGCGTCGCAGAGAGCGTCGCAGAGTGTCGGAGAGTGTCGGAGAGTGTCGGAGAGAGTCGGAGAGTGTCGGAGAGTGTCGGAGAGAGTCGGAGAGAGTCGGAGAGTGTCGGAGAGTGTCGGAGAGAGTCGGAGAGTGTCGGAGAGCGTCGGAGAGCGTCGGAGAGCGTCGGAGAGCGTCGCAGAGAGTCGGAGAGTGTCGGAGAGTGTCGGAGAGAGTCGGAGAGTGTCGCAGAGTGTCGGAGAGAGTCGGAGAGTGTCGGAGAGTGTCGGAGAGTGTCGGAGAGAGTCGGAGAGTGTCGGAGAGAGTCGGAGAGTGTCGGAGAGAGTCGGAGAGTGTCGGAGAGAGTCGGAGAGTGTCGGAGAGCGTCGGAGAGCGTCGGAGAGCGTCGGAAAGTGTCGGAGAGCGTCGCAGAGAGTCGGAGAGTGTCGGAGAGTGTCGGAGAGAGTCGGAGAGTGTCGCAGAGTGTCGGAGAGAGTCGGAGAGAGTCGGAGAGTGTCGGAGAGTGTCGGAGAGAGTCGGAGAGTGTCGCAGAGTGTCGCAGAGTGTCGGAGAGAGTCGGAGAGTGTCGGAGAGTGTCGGAGAGCGTCGGAGAGCGTCGGAGAGCGTCGGAGAGAGTCGGAGAGCGTCGCAGAGAGTCGGAGAGTGTCGGAGAGTGTTGGAGAGTGTCGGAGAGAGTCGGAGAGTGTCGGAGAGAGTCGGAGAGTGTCGGAGAGTGTCGGAGAGTGTCGGAGAGAGTCGGAGAGTGTCGGAGAGCGTCGGAGAGCGTCGGAGAGCGTCGGAGAGCGTCGCAGAGCGTCGGAGAGAGTCGGAGAGTGTCGGAGAGTGTCGGAGAGTGTCGGAGAGAGTCGGAGAGCGTCGGAGAGAGTCGGAGAGTGTCGGAGAATGTCGGAGAGAGTCGGAGAGTGTCGGAGAGCGTCGGAGAGCGTCGGAGAGCGTCGGAGAGCGTCGGAGAGAGTCGGAGAGTGTCGGAGAGCGTCGGAGAGAGTCGGAGAGAGTCGGAGAGTGTCGGAGAGCGTCGGAGAGAGTCGGAGAGCGTCGGAGAGCGTCGGAGAGCGTCGGAGAGCGTCGGAGAGCGTCGGAGAGCGTCGGAGAGAGTCGGAGAGTGTCGGAGAGTGTCGGAGAGAGTCGGAGAGAGTCGGAGAGTGTCGGAGAGTGTCGGAGAGTGTCGGAGAGTGTCGGAGAGAGTCGGAGAGTGTCGGAGAGAGTCGGAGAGTGTCGGAGAGTGTCGGAGAGAGTCGGAGAGTGTCGGAGAGCGTCGGAGAGCGTCGGAGAGAGCCGGAGAGTGTCGGAGAGTGTCGCAGAGAGTCGGAGAGAGTCGCAGAGTGTCGGAGAGTGTCGGAGAGAGTCGGAGAGTGTCGGAGAGTGTCGGAGAGTGTCGGAGAGTGTCGGAGAGTGTCGGAGAGAGTCGGAGAGTGTCGGAGAGTGTCGGAGAGTGTCGCAGAGAGTCGCAGAGTGTCGGAGAGTGTCGGAGAGTGTCGGAGAGAGTCGGAGAGTGTCGGAGAGAGTCGGAGAGTGTCGGAGAGTGTCGGAGAGTGTCGGAGAGAGTCGGAGAGTGTCGGAGAGAGTCGGAGAGTGTCGGAGAGTGTCGGAGAGTGTCGGAAAGTGTCGGAGAGAGTCGGAGAGTGTCGGAGAGTGTCGGAGAGTGTCGGAGAGTGTCGGAGAGTGTCGGAGAGTGTCGGAGAGTGTCGGAGAGTGTCGGAGAGAGTCGGAGAGAGTCGGAGAGTGTCGGAGAGTGTCGGAAAGTGTCGGAGAGAGTCGGAGAGTGTCGGAGAGTGTCGGAGAGTGTCGGAGAGTGTCGGAGAGTGTCGGAGAGTGTCGCAGAGCGTCGGAGAGAGTCGGAGAGTGTCGGAGAGTGTCGGAGAGTGTCGGAGAGAGTCGGAGAGTGTCGGAGAGTGTCGGAGAGTGTCGGAGAGTGTCGGAGAGTGTCGGAGAGTGTCGCAGAGTGTCGGAGAGTGTCGGAGAGAGTCGGAGAGTGTCGGAGAGTGTCGGAGAGTGTCGCAGAGCGTCGCAGCGAGTCGGAGAGTGTCGCAGAGTGTCGCAGAGTGTCGCAGAGTGTCGGAGAGCGTCGGAGAGAGTCGGAGAGAGTCGGAGAGCGTCGCAAAGCGTCGCAGAGCGTCGCAGAGCGTCGGAGAGCGTCGGAGAGCGTCGGAGAGCGTCGCAGAGTGTCGGAGAGAGTCGGAGAGTGTCGGAGAGTGTCGCAGAGTGTCGGAGAGCGTCGGAGAGAGTCGGAGAGCGTCGCAGAGCGTCGCAGAGCGTCGGAGAGCGTCGGAGAGCATCGGAGAGCGTCGGAGAGAGTCGGAGAGTGTCGGAGAGAGTCGGAGAGTGTCGGAGAGAGTCGGAGAGTGTCGCAGAGCGTCGGAGAGCGTCGGAGAGCGTCGGAGAGCGTCGCAGAGCGTCAGAGAGCGTCGGAGAGCGTCGGAGAGTGTCGGAGAGAGTCGGAGAGTGTCGGA
The DNA here is from genome assembly GCF_044704955.1 of Pristiophorus japonicus. Classification (NCBI taxonomy): domain Eukaryota; kingdom Metazoa; phylum Chordata; class Chondrichthyes; family Pristiophoridae; genus Pristiophorus; species Pristiophorus japonicus. The sequence goes on from NC_091996.1 coordinate 2,953,362, forward strand.
GAGAGTCGGAGAGTGTCGGAGAGCGTCGGAGAGCGTCGCAGAGTGTCGGAGAGAGTCGGAGAGTGTCGGAGAGTGTCGCAGAGTGTCGGAGAGCGTCGGAGAGAGTCGGAGAGCGTCGCAGAGCGTCGCAGAGCGTCGGAGAGCGTCGGAGAGCGTCGGAGAGCGTCGGAGAGAGTCGGAGAGTGTCGGAGAGAGTCGGAGAGCGTCGCAGAGCGTCGGAGAGCGTCGGAGAGCGTCGGAGAGCGTCGCAGAGAGTCGGAGAGTGTCGGAGAGCGTCGGAGAGCGTCGGAGAGAGTCGGAGAGTGTCGGAGAGCGTCGGAGAGCGTCGCAGAGAGTCGGAGAGTGTCGGAGAGTGTCGCAGAGAGTCGGAGAGTGTCGGAGAGTGTCGGAGAGTGTCGCAGAGTGTCGGAGAGCGTCGGAGAGAGTCGGAGAGTGTCGGAGAGCGTCGGAGAGCGTCGCAGAGAGTCGGAGAGTGTCGGAGAGTGTCGCAGAGAGTCGGAGAGTGTCGGAGAGTGTCGGAGAGTGTCGGAGAGAGTCGGAGAGTGTCGGAGAGAGTCGGAGAGAGTCGGAGAGTGTCGGAGAGTGTCGGAGAGTGTCGCAGAGAGTCGGAGAGTGTCGGAGAGTGTCGGAGAGTGTCGCAGAGAGTCGCAGAGAGTCGGAGAGCGTCGCAGAGAGTCGGAGAGTGTCGGAGAGTGTCGGAGAGTGTCGCAGAGAGTCGGAGAGTGTCGGAGAGCGTCGGAGAGAGTCGGAGAGAGTCGGAGAGTGTCGCAGAGTGTCGCAGAGTGTCGCAGAGAGTCGGAGAGTGTCGGAGAGCGTCGCAGAGCGTCGGAGAGCGTCGGAGAGTGTCGCAGAGAGTGTCGCAGAGTGTCGGAGAGTGTCGGAGAGTGTCGGAGAGTGTCGGAGAGCGTCGGAGAGCGTCGGAGAGCGTCGCAGAGAGTCGGAGAGTGTCGGAGAGTGTCGGAGAGTGTCGGAGTGTGTCGGAGAGTGTCGGAGAGCGTCGGAGAGCGTCGGAGAGCGTCGCAGAGAGTCGGAGAGTGTCGGAGAGCGTCGGAGAGCGTCGCAGAGAGTCGGAGAGTGTCGGAGAGTGTCGCAGAGTGTCGCAGAGAGTCGGAGAGTGTCGGAGAGCGTCGCAGAGCGTCGGAGAGCGTCGCAGAGTGTCGCAGAGTGTCGGAGAGAGTCGGAGAGTGTCGGAGAGAGTCGGAGAGTGTCGGAGAGTGTCGGAGAGTGTCGGAGAGCGTCGGAGAGCGTCGGAGAGTGTCGCAGAGCGTCGGAGAGAGTCGGAGAGTGTCGGAGAGTGTCGGAGAGTGTCGGAGAGTGTCGGAGAGAGTCGGAGAGTGTCGGAGAGAGTCGGAGAGTGTCGCAGAGTGTCGCAGAGCGTCGGAGAGCGTCGCAGAGCGTCGCAGAGCGTCGGAGAGCGTCGGAGAGCGTCGGAGAGCGTCGGAGAGCGTCGGAGAGAGTCGGAGAGTGTCGGAGAGTGTCGCAGAGTGTCGCAGAGTGTCGCAGAGCGTCGGAGAGCGTCGGAGAGCGTCGGAGAGCGTCGGAGAGCGTCGGAGAGCGTCGGAGAGCGTCGGAGAGCGTCGGAGAGAGTCGGAGAGTGTCGGAGAGAGTCGGAGAGCGTCGGAGAGCGTCGGAGAGAGTCGGAGAGTGTCGGAGAGAGTCGGAGAGTGTCGGAGAGTGTCGGAGAGAGTCGGAGAGTGTCGGAGAGTGTCGGAGAGTGTCGGAGAGAGTCGGAGAGTGTCGCAGAGTGTCGCAGAGCGTCGCAGAACGTCGGAGAGAGTCGGAGAGTGTCGGAGAGTGTCGCAGTGTGTCGCAGAGCGTCGGAGAGCGTCGCAGAGCGTCGCAGAGCGTCGGAGAGCGTCGGAGAGCGTCGGAGAGCGTCGGAGAGCGTCGCAGAACGTCGGAGAGCGTCGGAGAGCGTCGGAGAGCGTCGGAGAGCGTCGGAGAGCGTCGGAGAGCGTCGCAGAACGTCGGAGAGCGTCGGAGAGCGTCGGAGAGCGTCGGAGAGAGTCGGAGAGTGTCGGAGAGAGTCGGAGAGTGTCGGAGAGTGTCGGAGAGTGTCGGAGAGAGTCGGAGAGTGTCGGAGAGTGTCGCAGAGCGTCGGAGAGAGTCGGAGAGTGTCGGAGAGTGTCGGAGAGTGTCGGAGAGAGTCGGAGAGTGTCGGAGAGAGTCGGAGAGTGTCGGAGAGTGTCGGAGAGAGTCGGAGAGTGTCGCAGAACGTCGGAGAGAGTCGGAGAGTGTCAGAGAGTGTCGCAGAGCGTCGGAGAGAGTCGGAGAGTGTCGGAGAGAGTCGGAGAGTGTCGGAGAGTGTCGGAGAGAGTCGGAGAGTGTCGGAGAGTGTCGGAGAGAGTCGGAGAGTGTCGCAGAACGTCGGAGAGCGTCGGAGAGCGTCGGAGAGCGTCGGAGAGCGTCGCAGAACGTCGGAGAGCGTCGGAGAGAGTCGGAGAGCGTCGGAGAGCGTCGGAGAGCGTCGGAGAGCGTCGGAGAGCGTCGCAGAACGTCGTAGAGCGTCGGAGAGCGTCGGAGAGCGTCGGAGAGAGTCGGAGAGTGTCGCAGAGTGTCGCAGAGCGTCGGAGAGCGTCGGAGAGCGTCGGAGAGCGTCGGAGAGCGTCGGAGAGCGTCGGAGAGCGTCGGAGAGCGTCGCAGAGCGTCGCAGAGCGTCGCAGAGCGTCGGAGAGCGTCGGAGAGCGTCGGAGAGCGTCGGAGAGCGTCGGAGAGCGTCGGAGAGTGTCGGAGAGAGTCGGAGAGTGTCGGAGAGTGTCGGAGAGTGTCGGAGAGCGTCGGAGAGCGTCGGAGAGCGTCGGAGAGCGTCGCAGAGCGTCGGAGAGAGTCGGAGAGTGTCGGAGAGTGTCGGAGAGTGTCGGAGAGAGTCGGAGAGTGTCCGAGAGTGTCCGAGAGTGTCGGAGAGAGTCGGAGAGTGTCGCAGAGAGTCGGAGAGCGTCGGAGAGCGTCGGAGAGCGTCGGAGAGTGTCGCAGAGAGTCGGAGAGTGTCGGAGAGAGTCGCAGAGTGTCGCAGAGTGTCGGAGAGTGTCGGAGAGTGTCGGAGAGCGTCGGAGAGCGTCGGAGAGCGTCGGAGAGCGTCGGAGAGCGTCGGAGAGTGTCGCAGAGAGTCGGAGAGTGTCGGAGAGAGTCGGAGAGTGTCGGAGAGTGTCGGAGAGCGTCGCAGAGTGTCGGAGAGTGTCGGAGAGTGTCGGAGAGTGTCGGAGAGTGTCGGAGAGTGTCGGAGAGTGTCGCAGAGAGTCGGAGAGTGTCGGAGAGTGTCGGAGAGTGTCGGAGAGTGTCGCAGAGAGTCGGAGAGTGTCGGAGAGTGTCGCAGAGAGTCGGAGAGTGTCGGAGAGTGTCGGAGAGTGTCGCAGAGTGTCGGAGAGTGTCGGAGAGTGTCGCAGAGAGTCGGAGAGTGTCGGAGAGCGTCGGAGAGTGTCGGAGAGTGTCGCAGAGTGTCGCAGAGTGTCGCAGAGTGTCGCAGAGTGTCGCAGAGAGTCGGAGAGTGTCGGAGAGCGTCGCAGAGAGTCGGAGAGTGTCGCAGAGAGTCGGAGAGTGTCGGAGAGTGTCGGAGAGCGTCGCAGAGAGTCGGAGAGTGTCGCAGAGTGTCGCAGAGTGTCGCAGAGTGTCGGAGAGCGTCGGAGAGCGTCGGAGAGCGTCGCAGAGCGTCGGAGAGAGTCGGAGAGTGTCGCAGAGTCGGAGAGTGTCGGAGAGTGTCGGAGAGTGTCGCAGAGTGTCGGAGAGAGTCGGAGAGTGTCGCAGAGTGTCGGAGAGAGTCGGAGAGTGTCGGAGAGCGTCGGAGAGAGTCGGAGAGTGTCGGAGAGTGTCGGAGAGTGTCGCAGAGTGTCGGAGAGAGTCGGAGAGCGTCGCAGAGAGTCGGAGAGTGTCGGAGAGTGTCGGAGAGTGTCGGAGAGTGTCGGAGAGCGTCGCAGAGTGTCGGAGAGAGTCGGAGAGTGTCGCAGAGTGTCGCAGAGTGTCGGAGAGAGTCGGAGAATGTCGGAGAGCGTCGGAGAGCGTCGCAGAGTGTCGGAGAGAGTCGGAGAGTGTCGGAGAGTGTCGCAGAGTGTCGGAGAGAGTCGGAGAGTGTCACAGAGTGTCGGAGAGTGTCGGAGAGTGTCGGAGAGAGTCGGAGAGTGTCGCAGAGTGTCGCAGAGTGTCGCAGAGAGTCGCAGAGCGTCGGAGAGAGTCGGAGAGCGTCGGAGAGCGTCGGAGAGCGTCGGAGAGCGTCGGAGAGCGTCGGAGAGCGTCGGAGAGAGTCGGAGAGCGTCGGAGAGCGTCGGAGAGCGTCGGAGAGCGTCGGAAAGAGTCGGAGAGCGTCGGAGAGCGTCGGAGAGCGTCGGAGAGCGTCGGAGAGCGTCGGAGAGTGTCGGAGAGCGTCGGAGAGCGTCGGAGAGCGTCGGAAAGAGTCGGAGAGTGTCGGAGAGCGTCGGAGAGCGTCGGAGAGCGTCGGAGAGCGTCGGAGAGTGTCGGAGAGCGTCGGAAAGAGTCGGAGAGCGTCGGAAAGAGTCGGAGAGTGTCGGAAAGAGTCGGAGAGTGTCGGAGAGCGTCGGAGAGCGTCGGAGAGCGTCGGAGAGCGTCGGAGAGCGTCGGAGAGTGTCGGAAAGAGTCGGAGAGTGTCGGAGAGCGTCGGAGAGCGTCGGAGAGCGTCGGAGAGTGTCGGAGAGCGTCGGAAAGAGTCGGAGAGCGTCGGAAAGAGTCGGAGAGTGTCGGAGAGCGTCGGAGAGCGTCGGAGAGCGTCGGAGAGCGTCGGAGAGAGTCGGAGAGAGTCGGAGAGTGTCGCAGAGAGTCGGAGAGTGTCGGAGAGTGTCGGAGAGTGTCGGAGAGAGTCGGAGAGTGTCGCAGAGAGTCGGAGAGTGTCGGAGAGTGTCGGAGAGTGTCGCAGAGAGTCGGAGAGCGTCGCAGAGTGTCGCAGAGTGTCGGAGAGTGTCGGAGAGAGTCGGAGAGTGTCGCAGAGAGTCGGAGAGTGTCGGAGAGTGTCGGAGAGTGTCGCAGAGAGTCGGAGAGCGTCGCAGAGTGTCGCAGAGCGTCGGAGAACGTCGGAGAGTGTCGGAGAGAGTCGGAGAGTGTCGGAGAGTGTCGCAGAGCGTCGGAGAACGTCGGAGAGAGTCGGAGAGAGTCGGAGAGTGTCGGAGAGTGTCGCAGAGTGTCGCAGAGTGTCGGAGAGAGTCGGAGAGTGTCGGAGAGTGTCGCAGAGTGTCGGAGAGTGTCGGAGAGTGTCGGAGAGTGTCGGAGAGCGTCGGAGAGCGTCGCAGAGCGTCGGAGAGCGTCGGAGAGCGTCGCAGAGCGTCGCAGAGCGTCGCAGAGCGTCGGAGAGCGTCGGAGAGCGTCGGAGAGAGTCGGAGAGTGTCGCAGAGTGTCGCAGAGCGTCGGAGAGCGTCGCAGAGCGTCGCAGAGTGTCGCAGAGAGTCGGAGAGTGTCGGAGAGAGTCGGAGAGTGTCGCAGAGCGTCGGAGAGTGTCGGACAGAGTCGGAGAGTGTCGGAGAGCGTCGGAGAGTGTCGGAGAGAGTCGGAGAGTGTCGCAGAGTCGGAGAGTGTCGGAGAGAGTCGGAGAGTGTCGGAGAGTGTCGGAGAGAGTCGGAGAGTGTCGGAGAGCGTCGGAGAGCGTCGGAGAGAGTCGGAGAGTGTCGGAGAGTGTCGGAGAGTGTCGCAGAGTGTCGGAGAGAGTCGGAGAATGTCGGAGAGCGTCGGAGAGCGTCGGAGAGCGTCGGAGAGTGTCGGAGAGAGTCGGAGAGTGTCGGAGAGTGTCGGAGAGCGTCGGAGAGTGTCGGAGAGCGTCGGAGAGCGTCGGAGAGCGTCGCAGAGTGTCGGAGAGAGTCGGAGAGTGTCGGAGAGTGTCGCAGAGTGTCGGAGAGAGTCGGAGAGTGTCGCAGAGTGTCGGAGAGAGTCGGAGAATGTCGGAGAGCGTCGGAGAGCGTCGGAGAGCGTCGGAGAGCGTCGGAGAGAGTCAGAGAGTGTCGGAGAGCGTCGGAGAGCGTCGGAGAGCGTCGGAGAGCGTCGGAGAGAGTCGGAGAGTGTCGCAGAGAGTCGGAGAGCGTCGGAGAGCGTCGGAGAGCGTCGGAGAGCGTCGGAGAGCGTCGGAGAGCGTCGGAGAGAGTCGGAGAGTGTCGCAGAGTGTCGCAGAGTGTCGCAGAGTGTCGGAGAGAGTCGGAGAGCGTCGCAGAGCGTCGGAGAGCGTCGGAGAGCGTCGGAGAGAGTCGGAGAGTGTCGCAGAGTGTCGCAGAGCGTCGGAAAGCGTCGCAGAGCGTCGGAGAGCGTCGGAGAGAGTCGGAGAGTGTCGCAGAGCGTCGGAGAGCGTCGGAGAGCGTCGGAGAGCGTCGGAGAGCGTCGGAGAGAGTCGGAGAGTGTCGCAGAGCGTCGGAGAGCGTCGGAGAGTGTCGGAGAGTGTCGGAGAGAGTCGGAGAGCGTCGGAGAGCGTCGGAGAGTGTCGGAGAGAGTCGGAGAGTGTCGCAGAGTCGGAGAGTGTCGGAGAGTGTCGGAGAGTGTCGGAGAGTGTCGGAGAGCGTCGGAGAGCGTCGCAGAGAGTGTCGGAGAGTGTCGCAGAGTGTCGGAGAGCGTCGGAGAGAGTCGGAGAGTGTCGCAGAGTGTCGGAGAGTGTCGGAGAGTGTCGGAGAGCGTCGGAGAGAGTCGGAGAGTGTCGGAGAGTGTCGGAGAGTGTCGCAGAGTGTCGGAGAGAGTCGGAGAGTGTCGCAGAGTCGGAGAGTGTCGGAGAGTGTCGGAGAGTGTCGGAGAGTGTCGGAGAGTGTCGCAGAGTGTCGGAGAGAGTCGGAGAGTGTCGCAGAGTCGGAGAGTGTCGGAGAGAGTCGGAGAGTGTCGGAGAGTGTCGGAGAGTGTCGGAGAGAGTCGCAGAGAGTCGGAGAGTGTCGGAGAGTGTCGGAGAGTGTCGGAGAGAGTCGCAGAGAGTCGGAGAGTGTCGCAGAGTGTCGGAGAGTGTCGCAGAGTGTCGGAGAGCGTCGCAGAGTGTCGGAGAGTGTCGGAGAGCGTCGGAGAGAGTCGGAGAGTGTCGGAGAGCGTCGGAGAGCGTCGGAGAGAGTCGGAGAGTGTCGGAGAGAGTCGGAGAGTGTCGGAGAGTGTCGGAGAGAGTCGGAGAGTGTCGGAGAGCGTCGGAGAGCGTCGCAGAGAGTCGGAGAGAGTCGCAGAGTGTCGGAGAGTGTCGGAGAGCGTCGGAGAGTGTCGGAGAGCGTCGGAAAGAGTCGGAGAGTGTCGGAGAGCGTCGGAGAGCGTCGGAGAGCGTCGGAAAGAGTCGGAGAGTGTCGCAGAGTCGGAGAGTGTCGGAGAGAGTCGGAGAGTGTCGGAGAGTGTCGGAGAGAGTCGGAGAGTGTCGCAGAGCGTCGGAGAACGTCGGAGAGCGTCGGAGAGAGTCGGAGAGTGTCGGAGAGCGTCGGAGAGCGTCGGAGAGAGTCGGAGAGTGTCGGAGAGAGTCGGAGAGTGTCGGAGAGTGTCGGAGAGAGTCGGAGAGCGTCGCAGAGTGTCGCAGAGAGTCGGAGAGAGTCGCAGAGTGTCGGAGAGTGTCGGAGAGCGTCGGAGAGTGTCGGAGAGCGTCGGAAAGAGTCGGAGAGTGTCGGAGAGCGTCGGAGAGCGTCGGAGAGCGTCGGAAAGAGTCGGAGAGTGTCGCAGAGTCGGAGAGTGTCGGAGAGAGTCGGAGAGTGTCGGAGAGTGTCGGAGAGAGTCGGAGAGTGTCGCAGAGCGTCGGAGAACGTCGGAGAGAGTCGGAGAGAGTCGGAGAGTGTCGGAGAGCGTCGGAGAGCGTCGGAGAGCGTCGGAGAGAGTCGCAGAGAGTCGCAGAGCGTCGGAGAGAGTCGGAGAGCGTCGGAGAGCGTCGGAGAGCGTCGGAGAGCGTCGGAGAGCGTCGGAGAGCGTCGGAGAGAGTCGGAGAGCGTCGGAGAGCGTCGGAGAGCGTCGGAGAGCGTCGGAAAGAGTCGGAGAGCGTCGGAGAGCGTCGGAGAGCGTCGGAGAGCGTCGGAGAGCGTCGGAGAGTGTCGGAGAGCGTCGGAGAGCGTCGGAGAGCGTCGGAAAGAGTCGGAGAGTGTCGGAGAGCGTCGGAGAGCGTCGGAGAGCGTCGGAGAGCGTCGGAGAGTGTCGGAGAGCGTCGGAAAGAGTCGGAGAGCGTCGGAAAGAGTCGGAGAGTGTCGGAAAGAGTCGGAGAGTGTCGGAGAGCGTCGGAGAGCGTCGGAGAGCGTCGGAGAGCGTCGGAGAGCGTCGGAGAGTGTCGGAAAGAGTCGGAGAGTGTCGGAGAGCGTCGGAGAGCGTCGGAGAGCGTCGGAGAGTGTCGGAGAGCGTCGGAAAGAGTCGGAGAGCGTCGGAAAGAGTCGGAGAGTGTCGGAGAGCGTCGGAGAGCGTCGGAGAGCGTCGGAGAGCGTCGGAGAGAGTCGGAGAGAGTCGGAGAGTGTCGCAGAGAGTCGGAGAGTGTCGGAGAGTGTCGGAGAGTGTCGGAGAGAGTCGGAGAGTGTCGCAGAGAGTCGGAGAGTGTCGGAGAGTGTCGGAGAGTGTCGCAGAGAGTCGGAGAGCGTCGCAGAGTGTCGCAGAGTGTCGGAGAGTGTCGGAGAGAGTCGGAGAGTGTCGCAGAGAGTCGGAGAGTGTCGGAGAGTGTCGGAGAGTGTCGCAGAGAGTCGGAGAGCGTCGCAGAGTGTCGCAGAGCGTCGGAGAACGTCGGAGAGTGTCGGAGAGAGTCGGAGAGTGTCGGAGAGTGTCGCAGAGCGTCGGAGAACGTCGGAGAGAGTCGGAGAGAGTCGGAGAGTGTCGGAGAGTGTCGCAGAGTGTCGCAGAGTGTCGGAGAGAGTCGGAGAGTGTCGGAGAGTGTCGCAGAGTGTCGGAGAGTGTCGGAGAGTGTCGGAGAGTGTCGGAGAGCGTCGGAGAGCGTCGCAGAGCGTCGGAGAGCGTCGGAGAGCGTCGCAGAGCGTCGCAGAGCGTCGCAGAGCGTCGGAGAGCGTCGGAGAGCGTCGGAGAGAGTCGGAGAGTGTCGCAGAGTGTCGCAGAGCGTCGGAGAGCGTCGCAGAGCGTCGCAGAGTGTCGCAGAGAGTCGGAGAGTGTCGGAGAGAGTCGGAGAGTGTCGCAGAGCGTCGGAGAGTGTCGGACAGAGTCGGAGAGTGTCGGAGAGCGTCGGAGAGTGTCGGAGAGAGTCGGAGAGTGTCGCAGAGTCGGAGAGTGTCGGAGAGAGTCGGAGAGTGTCGGAGAGTGTCGGAGAGAGTCGGAGAGTGTCGGAGAGCGTCGGAGAGCGTCGGAGAGAGTCGGAGAGTGTCGGAGAGTGTCGGAGAGTGTCGCAGAGTGTCGGAGAGAGTCGGAGAATGTCGGAGAGCGTCGGAGAGCGTCGGAGAGCGTCGGAGAGTGTCGGAGAGAGTCGGAGAGTGTCGGAGAGTGTCGGAGAGCGTCGGAGAGTGTCGGAGAGCGTCGGAGAGCGTCGGAGAGCGTCGCAGAGTGTCGGAGAGAGTCGGAGAGTGTCGGAGAGTGTCGCAGAGTGTCGGAGAGAGTCGGAGAGTGTCGCAGAGTGTCGGAGAGAGTCGGAGAATGTCGGAGAGCGTCGGAGAGCGTCGGAGAGCGTCGGAGAGCGTCGGAGAGAGTCAGAGAGTGTCGGAGAGCGTCGGAGAGCGTCGGAGAGCGTCGGAGAGCGTCGGAGAGAGTCGGAGAGTGTCGCAGAGAGTCGGAGAGCGTCGGAGAGCGTCGGAGAGCGTCGGAGAGCGTCGGAGAGCGTCGGAGAGCGTCGGAGAGAGTCGGAGAGTGTCGCAGAGTGTCGCAGAGTGTCGCAGAGTGTCGGAGAGAGTCGGAGAGCGTCGCAGAGCGTCGGAGAGCGTCGGAGAGCGTCGGAGAGAGTCGGAGAGTGTCGCAGAGTGTCGCAGAGCGTCGGAAAGCGTCGCAGAGCGTCGGAGAGCGTCGGAGAGAGTCGGAGAGTGTCGCAGAGCGTCGGAGAGCGTCGGAGAGCGTCGGAGAGCGTCGGAGAGCGTCGGAGAGAGTCGGAGAGTGTCGCAGAGCGTCGGAGAGCGTCGGAGAGTGTCGGAGAGTGTCGGAGAGAGTCGGAGAGCGTCGGAGAGCGTCGGAGAGTGTCGGAGAGAGTCGGAGAGTGTCGCAGAGTCGGAGAGTGTCGGAGAGTGTCGGAGAGTGTCGGAGAGTGTCGGAGAGCGTCGGAGAGCGTCGCAGAGAGTGTCGGAGAGTGTCGCAGAGTGTCGGAGAGCGTCGGAGAGAGTCGGAGAGTGTCGCAGAGTGTCGGAGAGTGTCGGAGAGTGTCGGAGAGCGTCGGAGAGAGTCGGAGAGTGTCGGAGAGTGTCGGAGAGTGTCGCAGAGTGTCGGAGAGAGTCGGAGAGTGTCGCAGAGTCGGAGAGTGTCGGAGAGTGTCGGAGAGTGTCGGAGAGTGTCGGAGAGTGTCGCAGAGTGTCGGAGAGAGTCGGAGAGTGTCGCAGAGTCGGAGAGTGTCGGAGAGAGTCGGAGAGTGTCGGAGAGTGTCGGAGAGTGTCGGAGAGAGTCGCAGAGAGTCGGAGAGTGTCGGAGAGTGTCGGAGAGTGTCGGAGAGAGTCGCAGAGAGTCGGAGAGTGTCGCAGAGTGTCGGAGAGTGTCGCAGAGTGTCGGAGAGCGTCGCAGAGTGTCGGAGAGTGTCGGAGAGCGTCGGAGAGAGTCGGAGAGTGTCGGAGAGCGTCGGAGAGCGTCGGAGAGAGTCGGAGAGTGTCGGAGAGAGTCGGAGAGTGTCGGAGAGTGTCGGAGAGAGTCGGAGAGTGTCGGAGAGCGTCGGAGAGCGTCGCAGAGAGTCGGAGAGAGTCGCAGAGTGTCGGAGAGTGTCGGAGAGCGTCGGAGAGTGTCGGAGAGCGTCGGAAAGAGTCGGAGAGTGTCGGAGAGCGTCGGAGAGCGTCGGAGAGCGTCGGAAAGAGTCGGAGAGTGTCGCAGAGTCGGAGAGTGTCGGAGAGAGTCGGAGAGTGTCGGAGAGTGTCGGAGAGAGTCGGAGAGTGTCGCAGAGCGTCGGAGAACGTCGGAGAGAGTCGGAGAGAGTCGGAGAGTGTCGGAGAGTGTCGCAGAGTGTCGCAGAGTGTCGGAGAGAGTCGGAGAGTGTCGGAGAGTGTCGCAGAGTGTCGGAGAGTGTCGGAGAGTGTCGGAGAGTGTCGGAGAGCGTCGGAGAGCGTCGCAGAGCGTCGGAGAGCGTCGGAGAGCGTCGCAGAGCGTCGCAGAGCGTCGCAGAGCGTCGGAGAGCGTCGGAGAGCGTCGGAGAGAGTCGGAGAGTGTCGCAGAGTGTCGCAGAGCGTCGGAGAGCGTCGCAGAGCGTCGCAGAGTGTCGCAGAGAGTCGGAGAGTGTCGGAGAGAGTCGGAGAGTGTCGCAGAGCGTCGGAGAGTGTCGGAGAGAGTCGGAGAGTGTCGGAGAGCGTCGGAGAGTGTCGGAGAGAGTCGGAGAGTGTCGCAGAGTCGGAGAGTGTCGGAGAGAGTCGGAGAGTGTCGGAGAGTGTCGGAGAGAGTCGGAGAGTGTCGGAGAGCGTCGGAGAGCGTCGGAGAGAGTCGGAGAGTGTCGGAGAGTGTCGGAGAGTGTCGCAGAGTGTCGGAGAGAGTCGGAGAATGTCGGAGAGCGTCGGAGAGCGTCGGAGAGCGTCGGAGAGTGTCGGAGAGAGTCGGAGAGTGTCGGAGAGTGTCGGAGAGCGTCGGAGAGTGTCGGAGAGCGTCGGAGAGCGTCGGAGAGCGTCGCAGAGTGTCGGAGAGAGTCGGAGAGTGTCGGAGAGTGTCGCAGAGTGTCGGAGAGAGTCGGAGAGTGTCGCAGAGTGTCGGAGAGAGTCGGAGAATGTCGGAGAGCGTCGGAGAGCGTCGGAGAGCGTCGGAGAGCGTCGGAGAGAGTCAGAGAGTGTCGGAGAGCGTCGGAGAGCGTCGGAGAGCGTCGGAGAGCGTCGGAGAGAGTCGGAGAGTGTCGCAGAGAGTCGGAGAGCGTCGGAGAGCGTCGGAGAGCGTCGGAGAGCGTCGGAGAGCGTCGGAGAGCGTCGGAGAGAGTCGGAGAGTGTCGCAGAGTGTCGCAGAGTGTCGCAGAGTGTCGGAGAGAGTCGGAGAGCGTCGCAGAGCGTCGGAGAGCGTCGGAGAGCGTCGGAGAGAGTCGGAGAGTGTCGCAGAGTGTCGCAGAGCGTCGGAAAGCGTCGCAGAGCGTCGGAGAGCGTCGGAGAGAGTCGGAGAGTGTCGCAGAGCGTCGGAGAGCGTCGGAGAGCGTCGGAGAGCGTCGGAGAGCGTCGGAGAGAGTCGGAGAGTGTCGCAGAGCGTCGGAGAGCGTCGGAGAGTGTCGGAGAGTGTCGGAGAGAGTCGGAGAGCGTCGGAGAGCGTCGGAGAGTGTCGGAGAGAGTCGGAGAGTGTCGCAGAGTCGGAGAGTGTCGGAGAGCGTCGGAGAGTGTCGGAGAGTGTCGGAGAGTGTCGGAGAGTGTCGGAGAGTGTCGGAGAGTGTCGGAGAGAGTCGGAGAGTGTCGGAGAGCGTCGGAGAGAGTCGGAGAGTGTCGGAGAGTGTCGGAGAGTGTCGGAGAGTGTCGGAGAGTGTCGGAGAGAGTCGGAGAGCGTCGGAGAGCGTCGGAGAGCGTCGGAGAGAGTCGGAGAGTGTCGCAGAGTCGGAGAGTGTCGGAGAGTGTCGGAGAGTGTCGGAGAGTGTCGGAGAGCGTCGGAGAGCGTCGCAGAGAGTCGGAGAGTGTCGGAGAGTGTCGGAGAGCGTCGGAGAGAGTCGGAGAGTGTCGCAGAGTGTCGGAGAGTGTCGGAGAGTGTCGGAGAGCGTCGGAGAGAGTCGGAGAGTGTCGGAGAGTGTCGGAGAGTGTCGCAGAGTGTCGGAGAGAGTCGGAGAGTGTCGCAGAGTCGGAGAGTGTCGGAGAGTGTCGGAGAGTGTCGGAGAGTGTCGGAGAGTGTCGCAGAGTGTCGGAGAGAGTCGGAGAGTGTCGCAGAGTCGGAGAGTGTCGGAGAGAGTCGGAGAGTGTCGGAGAGTGTCGGAGAGTGTCGGAGAGAGTCGCAGAGAGTCGGAGAGTGTCGGAGAGTGTCGGAGAGTGTCGGAGAGAGTCGCAGAGAGTCGGAGAGTGTCGCAGAGTGTCGGAGAGTGTCGCAGAGTGTCGGAGAGCGTCGCAGAGTGTCGGAGAGTGTCGGAGAGCGTCGGAGAGAGTCGGAGAGTGTCGGAGAGCGTCGGAGAGCGTCGGAGAGAGTCGGAGAGTGTCGGAGAGAGTCGGAGAGTGTCGGAGAGTGTCGGAGAGAGTCGGAGAGTGTCGGAGAGCGTCGGAGAGCGTCGCAGAGAGTCGGAGAGAGTCGCAGAGTGTCGGAGAGTGTCGGAGAGCGTCGGAGAGTGTCGGAGAGCGTCGGAAAGAGTCGGAGAGTGTCGGAGAGCGTCGGAGAGCGTCGGAGAGCGTCGGAAAGAGTCGGAGAGTGTCGGAGAGCGTCGGAGAGCGTCGGAGAGCGTCGGAGAGCGTCGGAGAGCGTCGGAGAGAGTCGGAGAGCGTCGGAGAGTGTCGGAGAGTGTCGCAGAGAGTCGGAGAGTGTCGGAGAGTGTCGCAGAGTGTCGCAGAGCGTCGGAGAACGTCGGAGAGCGTCGGAGAGAGTCGGAGAGAGTCGGAGAGTGTCGGAGAGTGTCGCAGAGCGTCGGAGAGCGTCGGAGAGCGTCGGAGAGAGTCGGAGAGTGTCGGAGAGTGTCGGAGAGTGTCGCAGAGAGTCGGAGAGAGTCGGAGAGTGTCGCAGAGAGTCGGAGAGTGTCGGAGAGTGTCGCAGAGAGTCGGAGAGCGTCGCAGAGAGTCGGAGAGTGTCGCAGAGTGTCGCAGAGCGTCGGAGAACGTCGGAGAGCGTCGGAGAGAGTCGGAGAGAGTCGGAGAGTGTCGGAGAGTGTCGCAGAGTGTCGGAGAGAGTCGGAGAGTGTCGGAGAGTGTCGCAGAGTGTCGGAGAGTGTCGGAGAGCGTCGGAGAGCGTCGCAGAGCGTCGCAGAGCGTCGGAGAGCGTCGGAGAGCGTCGGAGAGCGTCGGAGAGCGTCGGAGAGAGTCGGAGAGTGTCGCAGAGTGTCGCAGAGCGTCGGAGAGCGTCGCAGAGCGTCGCAGAGCGTCGGAGAGTGTCGGAGAGAGTCGGAGAGTGTCGCAGAGCGTCGGAGAGCGTCGGAGAGCGTCGGAGAGAGTCGGAGAGTGTCGGAGAGCGTCGGAGAGAGTCGGAGAGTGTCGGAGAGTGTCGGAGAGTGTCGGAGAGTGTCGGAGAGTGTCGGAGAGAGTCGGAGAGTGTCGCAGAGCGTCGGAGAGCGTCGGAGAGCGTCGGAGAGAGTCGGAGAGTGTCGGAGAGCGTCGGAGAGAGTCGGAGAGTGTCGGAGAGTGTCGGAGAGTGTCGGAGAGTGTCGGAGAGAGTCGGAGAGCGTCGGAGAGCGTCGGAGAGAGTCGGAGAGTGTCGCAGAGTGTCGGAGAGTGTCGGAGAGTGTCGGAGAGTGTCGGAGTGTGTCGCAGAGCGTCGGAGAGCATCGCAGAGCCCCGTAGCCTCCAGGGCTGGGACCGCCTGGAGATGCCCCGAGCTGCGGTGACCGCAGTGAGAGAAGGAGTGTCGACCTCGGGTAAACGTGATGGTTTAACATTTTTTTGGTTTTTTTGTGAGTTATGTTGGGCTGGTGTCAGGTGATGAACTGGAAATGTTTCTGGTGTTTTTTTCCAGGTTTTCTTTACCCCAGGGAAGCCTTTGTCAGTGCGCTCCGAGGCGGGCTGTTCAGCGCGGGAATTTTGACACAAACCATTTACCAACACAAAACTCACCGCTCCACCCGGGACACCACGCCAACCGAGGGGCAACGGGATTCCCCCGCAATCTCTCTGTGTGAAAGTGCGAGTGGTTTCTGTCATGTATTCAACTATCAGTGTAACCCATGTATAAACTGACCCAAGTTGTACACTCTGAGAACATTGACCACAGGGGGCGAACTTATGGGAGACACTCCTAACCTGGACCTTCAGGTATAAAAGGGGAAACTCCACCCATCTTCTTCACTTCAGTGCTGGCTAATAAAGGTAACTGGTCACAGAGTGACCTTCTCTCAAGTATGGGCCTCGTGTGCATTTATACTGTGTAGTGAGGACATATTATTGGTGATGAGAAACTGGGATTTAAACCACGTGAGCATGGCCACTAGCAGCACAGACGAGAGGTACTGTGTTGATGATTTTATTGAGAGACTACAGCAAAGTTTTGTCACTAAGGAATGGCTGGGACAGGATTCGGCCGACAAACGCAGGGCTCATCTCCTGACGGTTTGTGGATCCAGGACGTACTCCCTGATGAAGGACCTTCTAGCACCAGAGAAGCCGGTGGACAAGACGTTCGAAGAGCTCAGTAAGTTGATCGGGGAACACCTTAAACCGGCGAGCAGCGTGCACATGGCGAGACACCGGTTTTACACGCACCGGCGGCGAGAAGGGCAAAGCGTTCCAGACTTCGTGGCAGACCTCCGGCGACTGGCGAGTCTATGTAAGTTCCCAGATGGATGCAGAGCGGAGATGCTGCGAGACTTTTTTATTGAGGGCATCGGGCACGCTGGGGTTTTCAGGAAACTGATTGAGACCAAAGACTTGACCCTGGAAACAGCGGCTCTGATAGCCCAGACATTTATCTCAGGGGAGGAAGAGACCAGAATGATGTATGACAAAAATCTTGGCTCAAATGCGGCAAACGACCAGGGAGTCAACATTGTTAATGCAGCACACAGTTCTCCAGGCAGACAGGGGCAATCGGACATGCCCCAGCATGTAGTCGAACCCAAAGGGGGAATTCAACAGAGACAATGGCTAGCTGAACGGCGATTCGTGCCATCACAAGGGACAATGCGGCCAGTAATGGGGCCATCAACACCTGTCAATGGTGCGCTTAAGGACAGTCACAGAGACAGTCAGAGACAATCGACTGGTAATGGACCTTTTGTTTCCAACAACGGGGCCTCCAACTCATGCTGGAGGTGTGGAGGCAAACACCCAGCCAGAGCTTGCAGGTATCAGCAATATACCTGCAGAAACTGCAACGTCAGCGGTCACTTGGCGCGTATGTGCAGGAAGCCTGCAGCCAGGTTGATGTACGAGGAGGACGGGCCCGATGTAAGCCCTACGAGGCCAAATGAATACTGGGGGAAATCGCTGGAAGCTGAAGTTCAGCGAGTTCATGTGGAGCACATATACAGTTCATACACCAGGATGCCACCGATAATGATGAAAGTGCTCCTCAATGGCATCCCAGTATCAATGGAGCTAGACACGGGGGCCAGCCAGTCCCTGATGGGTATCAAACAGTTCGACAAGTTGTGGGCGTCCAAGGCCAGGAGGCCAAAATTATCGCCGATTGACGCACAGTTACGGACATACACAAAGGAGATCATCCCGGTGCTAGGCAGCGCCACGGTAGTCATGACCCACAAAGATTCGGAGAACAGGTTGCCACTCTGGATTGTCTCAGGGGACGGTCCCGCACTACTGGGGAGGAGTTGGCTTGCTGTCATGAACTGGAATTGGGGCGATGTCAATGCAATTTCCTCTGTGGAGCGAGTATCATGCTCACAGGTCCTGGATAAATTTGACTCATTATTTCAACCCGGCATTGGCACTTTCATGGGGGCCAAGGTAGTGATTCACATAAACCCGGACGCCAGGCCAGTACACCACAAGGCCAGAGCGGTGCCGTACGTGATGTGGGAAAAGATAGAAGGCGAATTGGACCGCCTGCTGAGGGAAGGCATCATCTCGCCAGTCGAATTTAGTGACTGGGTGAGCCCGATTGTGCCGGTGCTCAAGGCGGATGGGTCGGTCAGGATATGTGGTGATTACAAGGCCACCATCAATCGGGTGTCACTCCAAGACCAGTACCCGCTACCGAGAGCGGAGGACCTCTTTGCGACGCTATCCGGTGGCAAACTTTTTTCAAAACTGGACCTGACCTCAGCTTACATGACCCAGGAGCTGGCGAGTGAGTCGAAGAAGCTGACCACCATCACGACACACAAGGGGTTGTTTGAGTATAACAATCCATTTGTGATTCGTTCGGCCTCCGCGATCTTTCAGCGAAATATGGAAAGCCTCCTCAAGTCGATTCCAGGGACGAAGGTTTTTCAGGACGACATCCTCATTACGGGTTACAATACTGAAGAACACCTCCACAACCTGGAGGAGATGCTACGCAGACTGGACCGGGTAGGGCTGCGACTGAAAAAGGCGAAGTGCATCTTCCTAGCTCCAGAGGTAGAATTCCTGGGGATGAGGGTAGCAGCAGACGGGATCAGCTCTACTGCGTCCAAGACGGAAGCGATCCAGAGAGCACCCAGACCCCGTAACACGACGGAGCTGCGTTCGTTCCTGGGGCTCCTGAACTATTTTGGTAACTTTCTTCCTAAATTGAGCACGCTGCTAGAGCCGCTACACGTGCTCCTACGCAAAGGTCGCGATTGGATCTGGGGGGACAGCCAGGAAAGGGCTTTTAATAGAGCACGCAATTTGTTATGCTCCAACTATCTGTTAACGCTATATGACCCATGTAAGAAACTTGTGTTAACGTGCGATGCATCGTCCTATGGTGTCGGGTGTGTGTTGCAGCATGTCAATGCCAAGGGTCAGTTACAGCCGGTAGCTTATGCCTCCAGAAGTCTGTCCCAGGCAGAAAGGGGCTACGGGATGGTAGAAAAGGAGGCGCTCGGATGTGTATATACGGTAAAGAAAATGCACCAGTACCTGTTTGGCAGGAAATTTGAGCTGGAGACAGATCACAAACCCCTAACGTCCCTTTTGGCCAACAACAAGGCCATAAATGCGAATGCATCGGCCCGCATACAGAGGTGGGCACTCACGTTAGCCGCCTATGACTACACAATTCGGCACCAATGGATAAATCTGCCGCAAACACGTGGATCAAACAAAAAGGAGGTTCAGCAACCCCATAGAAGAAGCAGAGGAAGAACACGATGTAGAGTTCACTCCACCACAGGTGACCGAACACCGGAACCAAAGGGAGGAGAGCCCAGTCACTGTGAGCAGTCCGGACAGGCCTGAGGCACCGCAAACAGCAGACACTCAGGCCAGCGCCCAACAACCGGAGCCCCAACTCAGGCGCTCTACAAGGGAGCGTAAACCACCAGAGAGACTCGACCTGTGATCCCAATAAGACTTTGGGGGGGAGGTGATGTCATGTATTCAACCAGCATTGTAACCCATGTATAATCTGACCTAAGTTGTACACCGTGAGAACACTGACCACTAGGAGGTGAACTTGTGGGAGACACTCCTAACCTGGACCTTCAGGTATAAAAGGGGAAGCTCCACCCACCTTCTTCACTTCAGTGCTGGCAAATAAAGGTTACTGGTCACAGAGTGACCTTCTCTCAAGTATGGGCCTCGTGTGCATTTATACTGTGTAGTAAGGACATATCAGTTTCTGTGGCTGGACTGTGAGGGGAGAAAGAATAAAAACATAAGAAATAGGAGCAGGAGTAGGCCATATGGCCCCTCGAGCCTGCTCCGCCATTTAATACGATCATCGCTGATCCAATCAAGGACTCAGCTCCACTTCCCCGCCCGCTCCCCATAACCCCTTATTCCCTTATCGGTTAAGAAACTGTCTATTTCTGTCTTAAATTTATTCAATGTCCTGGCTTCCACAGCTCGCTGAGGCAGCGAATTCCACAGATTTACAACCCTCTGAGAGAAGAAATTCCTCATCTCAGTTTTAAATGGGCGGCCCCTTATTCTCAGATTATGCCCCCTAGTTCCAGTCTCCCCCATCAGGTTGAACAGGGTTTCCATCGAGCCCCGACCCGCCTCTCTCTCTCTCTCTCTCTCTCTCTGTCAGCCTGCTTGCTGATCCTCAGGTGGCTGTGGACCAGAAGGGAAATGTTTTGAGCCGCATTGTGTTTACCGAATTACCGGCTCTTCCCGAGGGACAAAAATAAAGGGAAGGAGTGAAACAACAGCGCGGCCAGTCCCGGCCGTTATCTCAGTGTGACACCTACTACTGCTGCTCCCCTGCTTCCTGCTCACCAGGGCTCAGACACCGCGAGCTCACACACTGTTTACCTTGGACAGGCGACTAGATCTCGGCCCCATCATCTGATCCCCGGGTCGTCTGCCGTCTGCCCTCAATTGTTCACCTGTTTGCACTGGCGCACAGTTCTGGGAGTGTCGGCGCTTTATAATACTCTGCTTCCCCAAGTTCATCACACGAGCTCAGGCAGAGTTTAACTAAACTTCAGCTCCAGATTTTATCATTTAAATTGACTGTCACATGGGTATAGTCCCACACACACTGACTCTCACTGGGGTACAGGTCCCACACACACTGACTCTCACTGGGGTACGGGTCCCACACACACTGACTCTCACTGGGGTATAGTCCCACACACACTGACTCTCACTGGGGTACGGGTCCCACACACACTGACTCTCACTGGGGTATAGTCCCACACACACTGACTCTCACTGGGGTACGAGTCCCACACACACTGACTCTCACTGGGGTATAGTCCCACACACACTGACTCTCACTGGGGTACGGGTCCCACACACACTGACTCTCACTGGGGTATAGTCCCACACACACTGACTCTCATTGGGGTACAGTCCCACACACACTGACTCTCACTGGGATACGAGTCCCACACACACTGACTCTCACTGGGGTATGGGTCCCACACACACTGACTCTCACTGGGGTACAGTCCCACACACACTGACTCTCACTGGGGTACAGTCCCACACACACTGACTCTCACTGGGGTATAGTCCCACACACACTGACTCTCACTGGGGTACAGTCCCACACACACTGACTCTCACTGGGGTACAGTCCCAAACACACTGACTCTCACTGGGATATAGTCCCACACACACTGACTCTCACTGGGGTACAGTCCCACACACACTGACTCTCACTGCGGTACAGGTCCCACACACACTGACTCTCACTGGGGTACAGTCCCACACACACTGACTCTCACTGGAGTACAGTCCCACACACACTGACTCTCACTGGGGTAAAGGTCCCACACACACTGACTCTCACTGGGGTACGGGTCCCACACACACTGACTCTCACTGGGGTACGGGTCCCACACACACTGACTCTCACTGGGGTACGGGTCCCACACACACTGACTCTCACTGGGGTACAGGTCCCACACACACTGACTCTCACTGGGTTATAGTCCCACACACACTGACTCTCACTGGGGTACAGTCCCACACACACTGACTCTCACTGGGGTATAGTCCCACACACACTGACTCTCACTGGGATATAATCCCACACACACTGACTCTCACTGGGGTAAAGTTCCCACACACACTGACTCTCACTGGGGTACAGGTCCCACACACACTGACTCTCACTGGGGTACAGGTCCCACACACACTGACTCTCACTGGGGTACAGGTCCCACACACACTGACTCTCACTGGGGTACGGGTCCCACACACACTGACTCTCACTGGGGTACAGTCCCACACACACTGACTCTCACTGGGGTACAGGTTCCACACACACTGACTCTCACTGGGGTACAGGTCCCACACACACTGACTCTCACTGGGGTATGGGTCCCACGCACACTGACTCTCACTGGGGTACGGACTGACCTATCAAGAAAGACTGGATCAACTGGGCTTGTATTCACTGGAGTTCAGAAGAATGAGAGGGGATCTCACAGAAACGTTTAAAATTCTGACGGGTTTAGACAGGTTGGATGCAGGAAGAATGTTCCCAATGTTGGGGAAGTCCAGAACCAGGGATCACAGTCTAAGGATAAGGGGTAAGCCATTTAGGACCGAGATGAGGAGAAACTTCTTCACCCAGAGAGTGGTGAACCTGTGGAATTCTCTACCACAGAAAGTTGTTGAGGCCAAGTCACTAAATATATTCAAAAGGGAGTTAGATGTCGTCCTTAATACTAGGGGGATCAACGGGTATGGCGAGAAAGCAGGAATGGGGTACTGAAGTTGCATGTTCAGCCGTGAACTCATTGAATGACGGTGCAGGCTAGAAGGGCCGAATGGCCGACTCCTGCATCTATTTTCTATGTTTCTATGTTTCTATCCCACACACACACTGACTCTCACTGGGGTACGGGTCCTACACACACTGACTCTCACTGGGGTACGGGTCCCACACATACTGACTCTCACTGGGTTCAGTCCCACACACACTGACTCTCACTGGGGTACAGGTCCCACACACACTGACTCTCACTGAGGTATGGGTCCCACACACACTGACTCTCACTGGGGTATGGGTCCCACACACACTGACTCTCACTGGGGTATGGGTCCCACACACACTGACTCTCACTGGGGTACAGGTCCCACACACACTGACTCTCACTGGGGTGCAGGTTCCACACACACTGACTCTCACTGGGGTATGGGTCCCACACACACTGACTCTCACTGGGGTACGGGTCCCACACACACTGAATCTCACTGGGGTACGGGTCCCACACACACTGACTCTCACTGGGGTACAGTCCCACACACACTGACTCTCACTGGGGTAAGGGTCCCACACACACTGACTCTCACTGAGGTACAGGTCCCACAGACACTGACCCTCCCATGGGGTACGGGTCCCACACACACTGACCCTCACTGGGGTATGGGTCCCACACACACTGACTCTCACTGGGGTACGGGTCCCACACACACTGACTCTCACTGGGGTACGGGTCCCACACACACTGACTCTCACTGGGGTACGGGTCCCACACACACTGACTCTCACTGGGGTACGGGTCCCACACACACTGACTCTCACTGGGGTACGGGTCCCACACACACTGACTCTCACTGGGGTACGGGTCCCACACACACTGACTCACACTGGGGTACGGGTCCCACACACACTGACTCTCACTGGGGTACGGGTCCCACACACACTGACTCTCACTGGGGTACAGTCCCACACACACTGACTCTCACTGGGGTACGGGTCCCACACACACTGACTCTCACTGGGGTACAGGTCCCACACACACTGACTCTCACTGGGGTACGGGTCCCACACACACTGACTCTCACTGGGGTACAGTCCCACACACACTGACTCTCACTGGGGGACAGTCCCACACACACTGACTCTCACTGGGGTGTGGGTCCCACACACACTGACTCTCACTGGGGTACAGGTCCCACACACACTGACTCTCACTGGGGTACGGGTCCCACACACACTGACTCTCACTGGGGTACGGGTCCCACACACACTGACTCTCACTGGGGTACGGGTCCCACACACACTGACTCTCCCTGGGGTACGGGTCCCACAGACACTGACCCTCCCATGGGGTATGGGTCCCACACACACTGACTCATACCCCGGTGAGAGGTCGAGGGTCTGTGAGTTTGGGAGATGGAATGTCACATCTGTACAGCAGGGGGCGGTCTCACTCTGCCTGAGTTGCAAATGCTGACAGTGTCTGGGAGTCACGGACAATCCCTGGTCCCTAACTCACAATTCCCGCTAACACACTCCCAATCCACCCCCACCCCGGCAATGTCCATACCTGAGGGTTTACCATAGCGATAACTAGCCCAGCTGATTCCGAGAGTAAGCGAGGAGTTGGTTTGGGCTCCTGGCTCACTCCCGGATTATCGACCCGACTCCTGGAGTGAGGCTCAAATACTGAGTGTTTATATAGCGCCTTCCGTGCAGTAAAACATCCCAGAGCGATGCACAGGGGCGTTATCAGTCACAAACTGACCCCGGAGATATTAGGGACAGGTGACCAGAAGCTTGGTCAGAGAGGTCGGTTTTAATGAGTGTCTTGAAGGAGGAAAGAGAGATAGAGAGGCGGAGAGGTTTAGGCAGGGAGTTCCAGAGCTTGGGGCCCAGGCAGCTGAAGGCACGGCCACCGATGGTGGAGCGATTATAATCAGGGATGCTCAAGGGGGCAGAATTAGAGGAGCGCAGACATCTCGGGGGGTTGTGGGGCTGGAGGAGATTACAGAGATAGGGAGGGGCGAGGACCTTGGAGGGATTTGTAAACAAGGATGAGAATTTTTAAATTGAGGTGTTGCCGGACCGGGAGCCAATGTAGGTCAGCGAGCACAGAGGGTGATGGGTGAGTGGGACTGGGTGCGAGTTAGGACACGGGGCAGTGAGCACAGGGGGTGATGGGTGAGTGGGACTGGGTGCGAGTTAGGACACGGGGCAGCGAGCACAGGGGGTGATGGGTGAGTGGGACTGGGTGTGAGTTAGGACACGGGGCAGTGAGCACAGGGGGTGATGGGTGAGTGGGACTCGGTGCGAGTTAGGACACGGGGCAGTGAGCACAGGGGGTGATGGGTGAGCGGGACTCGGTGCGAGTTAGGACACGGGGCAGTGAGCACAGGGGGTGATGGGTGAGTGGGACTGGGTGAGTTAGGACATGGGGCAGCGAGCACAGGGGGTGATGGGTGAGTGGGACTCGGTGCGAGTTAGGACACGGGGCAGTGAGCACAGGGGGTGATGGGTGAATGGGACTGGGTGTGAGTTAGGACACGGGGCAGTGAGCATAGGGGGTGATGGGTGAGCGGGACTCGGTGCGAGTTAGGACACGGGGCAGTGAGCACAGGGGGTGATGGGTGAGTGGGACTCGGGGTGAGTTAGGACATGGGGCAGCGAGCACAGGGGGTGATGGGTGAGTGGGACTCGGTGCGAGTTAGGACACGGGGCAGCGAGCACAGGGGGTGATGGGTGAGCGGGACTCGGTGTGAGTTAGGATACAGGGCAGTGGGCACAGGGGGCGATGGTGAGTGGGACTCGGTGCGAGTTAGGACACGGGGCAGTGAGCACAGGGGGTGATGGGTGAGCGGGACTCGGTGTGAGTTAGGACACAGGGCAGTGGGCACAGGGGGCGATGGGTGAGTGGGACTGGGTGCGAGTTAGGACACAGGGCAGTGAGCACGGGGTGATGGGTGAGCGGGACTGGGTGTGAGTTAGGACACGGGGCAGTGAGCACAGGGGGTGATGGGTGAGCGGGACTGGGTGTGAGTTAGGACACGGGGCAGTGAGCACAGGGGGTGATGGGTGAGCGGGACTGGGTGCGAGTTAGGACACGGGGCAGCGAGCACAGGGGGTGATGGGTGAGTGGGACTGGGTGTGAGTTAGGACACAGGGCAGTGGGCACAGGGGGTGATGGGTGAGCGGGACTGGGTGCGAGTTAGAACAAGGGGCAGTGGGCACAGGGGGTGATGGATGAGCGGGACTGGTTGCGAGTTAGGACACAGGGCAGTGGGCACAGGGGGTGATGGGTGAGCGGGACTGGGTGTGAGTTAGGACACAGGGCAGTGGGCACAGGGGGTGATGGGTGAGTGGGACTGGGTGTGAGTTAGGACACGGGGCAGTGAGCACAGGGGGTGATGGGTGAGCGGGACTGGGTGCGAGTTAGGCCATGGCGGGGAGTGGTGCAGCCGAGTTTGGAATGAGCTGAGGTTTAGGGAGGGCGGGAGCTCGGCTAGGAGATTGTTGGATAGCCCACCACATTGTGCCTCAGGGGGCAGAGAGCTACTGACAGCAATGTGTACACACACACAATCCAGCTCCCTCCCATACCTCACCCCCACTCGCCCACACCACCAACCCCTCTCACATCGAGAGGCCAGTCTGGACCGTCGCCGAAGCCCTTCATCGATCTCCCCTCAGCCTCGCTGGCCGAAGGCAAAATGTTTGGAAGAACTGCGACATAGGGAATGGATTCCTTACAGAGGAGCCCACAGTACAACCTGGAGGATCAAACCTTCCTCGCAAACATTGGACAACCATCGACCGCCTCGGGGTCGGTCACGGTCGATGCTGCCATCTTCCCCATTGGGTGGAAGGTTAAAGCCCCCCCCGTCCTGTGACTGTGGAGTTCCAGATCAGACCCTGGAGCACATCACTGAACACTGCCCTCCGAGGGAATTCACAGGCAGCCTGCGGGATATCCACGCTGTTACACCGGGAGCTTTAGCCGGGATAGCCGACTTGGATATTGGCGTTTGATTGGTTTGCTATGACCACACGGCGGGAGAAGCATTGGGCAGGTGCATGCCGCACACACACACAGCAAGGTCTCGGGTTTGAGTCAGCTCATGGCTCCAACAGTTACAGCAGCACGAGTAACCCCCGAGCCCCTGGTGAGGGAGAGGGTGGCGTTCCACGGGGACCTGCCGGGCTAGATGTGCTGTGTGATCAGACCAGAACAGGACGGGGCTTGAGTGTGATGCCCCTGTGGTTGAATTGCCTGCTGACTGATGCTGGTGGTTACTGAGCTGTGAGATCACTGTTGCCCCGGGGAGGGGTGAACAGCTGATTTCTTCTTTGTTCATCTGCCTCTGGATTTTGACTCAGTTCCAGAGCGAGAGAGAGAAAGAGCTTAAGGAAAGCTTACTCGGTGGGAGGTTTATTATATTTTATTGCTTCAAGGGGAGAGCGAGCCCGAGGAATTCTGCAAAAGCAGCACAGATTCCTTCAAACAATCATTAATCACAGAGAGACACAAAGGGGAAAGAGAGTTTATAGGGACAGAGAGAGAGTAACAGTCAGTGTGTGTGGGACTGTACCCCAGTGAGAGTCAGTGTGTGTGGGACTGTACCCCAGTGAGAGTCAGTGTGTGTGGGACTGTACTCCAGTGAGAGTCAGTGTGTGTGAGACTGTACCCCAGTGAGAGACAGTATGTGTGAGACTGTACCCCAGTGACAGTCAGTAGTGCGTGTGGGACTGTACCCCAGTGAGAGTCAGTGTGTGTGTGGGACTGTACCCCAGTGAGAGTCAGTGTATGTGGGACCCGTACCCCAGTGAGAGTCAGTGTGTGTGGGACCCGTACCCCAGTGAGAGTCAGTGTGTGTGGGACCCGTACCCCAGTGAGAGTCAGTGTGTGTGGGACCCGTACCCCAGTGAGAGTCAGTGTATGTGGGACCTGTACCCAAGTGAGAGTCTGTGTGTGTGGGACCCGTACCCCAGTGAGAGTCAGTGTGTGTGGGACTGTACCCCAATGAGAGTCAGTGTGTGTGTGGGACCCGTACCTCAGTGAGAGTCAGTGTGTGGGACCCGTACCCCAGTGAGAGTCAGTGTGTGTGGGACCCGTACCCCAGTGAGAGTCAGTGTGTGTGGGACCCATACCCCAGTGAGAGTCAGTGTGTGTGGGACTGTCCCCCAGTGAGAGTCAGTGTATGTGGGACCCGTACCCCAGTGAGAGTCAGTGTGTGTGGGACCCGTACCCCAGTGAGAGTCAGTGTTTGTGGGACTGTCCCCCAGTGAGAGTCAGTGTGTGTGGGACCCGTACCCCAGTGAGAGTCAGTGTGTGTGAGACTGTACCCCAGTGAGAGACAGTATGTGTGAGACTGTACCCCAGTGACAGTCAGTAGTGCGTGTGGGACTGTACCCCAGTGAGAGTCAGTGTGTGTGTGGGACTGTACCCCAGTGAGAGTCAGTGTATGTGGGACCCGTACCCCAGTGAGAGTCAGTGTGTGTGGGACCCGTACCCCAGTGAGAGTCAGTGTGTGTGGGACCCGTACCCCAGTGAGAGTCAGTGTGTGTGGGACCCGTACCCCAGTGAGAGTCAGTGTATGTGGGACCTGTACCCAAGTGAGAGTCTGTGTGTGTGGGACCCGTACCCCAGTGAGAGTCAGTGTGTGTGGGACTGTACCCCAATGAGAGTCAGTGTGTGTGTGGGACCCGTACCTCAGTGAGAGTCAGTGTGTGGGACCCGTACCCCAGTGAGAGTCAGTGTGTGTGGGACCCGTACCCCAGTGAGAGTCAGTGTGTGTGGGACCCATACCCCAGTGAGAGTCAGTGTGTGTGGGACTGTCCCCCAGTGAGAGTCAGTGTGTGTGGGACCCGTACCCCAGTGAGAGTCAGTGTGTGTGGGACCCATACCCCAGTGAGAGTCAGTGTGTGTGGGACTGTCCCCCAGTGAGAGTCAGTGTGTGTGGTACCTGTCCCCCAGTGAGAGTCAGTGTGTGTGGGACTGTCCCCCAGTGAGAGTCAGTGTGTGTGGGACTGTCCCCCAGTGAGTCAGTGTGTGTGGGACCCGTACCCCAGTGAGAGTCAGTGTGTGTGCGACCCGTACCCCAGTGAGAGTCAATGTGTGTATGACCCGTACCCCAGTGAGAGTCAGTGTGTGTGGGACCCGTACCCCAGTGAGAGTCAGTGTTTGTGGGACTGTCCCCCAGTGAGAGTCAGTGTGTGTGGGACCCGTACCCCAGTGAGAGTCAGTGTGTGTGGGACCTGTACCCCAGTGAGAGTCAGTGTGTGTGGGACCCGTACCCCAGTGAGAGTCAGTGTGTGTGGGACTGTCCCCCAGTGAGAGTCAGTGTGTGTGGGACTGTACCCCAGTGAGAGTCAGTGTGTGTGGGACCCGTACCCCAGTGAGAGTCAGTGTGTGTGTGACCCGTACCCCAGTGAGAGTCAGTGTGTGTGGGACCCGTACCCCAGTGAGAGTCAGTGTGTGTGGGACCCGTACCCCAGTGAGAGTCAGTGTGTGTGGGACCCGTACCCCAGTGAGAGTCAGTGTGTGTGGGACCCGTACCTCAGTGAGAGTCAGTGTGTGGGACCCGTACCCCAGTGAGAGTCAGTGTGTGTGGTACCTGTCCCCCAGTGAGAGTCAGTGTGTGTGGGACTGTCCCCCAGTGAGAGTCAGTGTGTGTGGGACCCGTACCCCAGTGAGAGTCAGTGTGTGTGAGACCCATATCCCAGTGAGAGTCAGTGTGTGTGGGACCGTACCCCAGTGAGAGTCAGTGTGTGTGGGACCCATACCCCAGTGAGAGTCAGTGTGTGTGGGACTGTACCCCAGTGAGAGTCAGTGTGTGTGGGACCGTACCCCAGTGAGAGTCAGTGTGTGTGGGTAGGGTACTCTCACTGGGGGACAGTCCCACACACACTGACTCTCACTGGGGTATGATTTTCCTAATCTAATGTTGTACAGTACCAGATGGGAGAGAATTGTTCCCCTTTATCCGCTATGTACTGTACATGTACAGGAGACACTGAGACACACACGGGTTAAGACGGCCAAGCGGTTTAATCCTGTCGCGTGCGATCGGGCACGTCCGGCAATGTTATAAAACCCTGGGCAATGAGCAAGTGCTGTCAGTGTTTGAGCCACCCGTCGGCCACACCCCGCTCGCGATCCAAGCCCGATGAGCAGTTAATGAACGGCGGAGGGTAGCTGGAAGCCAAGTCACAAAGTGCAGACTCAGCCCGCTGATAAGCTCGAGCAGCTTCAGGGTCTCGAAGTCCAACAGATTCTCCCCGCTCACTCCCCCCACAGTGGCTCCACAGACGGGTCAGGGTCACCCCCTTCCACCCCCCCCCCCCCCAGGACTGCGCAGGGTGAGTTGATCCCACCCGGGGCATCAGTAGCGGGGCGACAGTTGTCCTCAGTGCCGCTGCCCCTCTGGGTTACAGACCCTGCTGGAAAGTTGCATAGAAACATAGAAACTAGGAGCAGGAGTAGGCCATTCGGCCCTTCGAGTCTGCACCACCATTCAGTGTGATCATGGCTGATCCTCTCTCTCAACATCATATTCCCGCTTTTTCCCCATACCCCTTGATGTCTTTTGTTTCTAAAAATCTATCTATCTCCCTCTTAAATATATTCAGTGATTTGGACTCCACAGCCTTCTGTGGTAGAGAGTTCCACAGGTTCACCACCCTCTGAGTGAGAACATTTCTCCTCATCTCGGTCCTAAATTTCCTCCCCCGTATCCTGAGACTGTTTGTGCCTGGCTATGACGGCCCCGGTAGTCGAATAGCCCGGGGCACACTCACAGCGCACAAGGCGCCCCTGGGGCAATAAACCCCACAACAGGAACTGTGCCAACTCCAATCTCCGGCACTCCCTCTAATGTTGCCCCACAACACCTGATTGTTTTACAGCCTCTGTAATCGCGGTGTGCCCCGTCAGTGCGCTACGCACTGGCAGGGTGATAAAAGGAAAAGAAAGGTTTGCATTTATATAGTGCCTTTCATGGCCACCAGCCGTTCCAAAGTGCTTTATAGCCAATCAAGTACTTTTGGAGTGTAGTCACTGTTGTAATGTGGGAAACGCGGCAGCCAATTTGCGCACAGCAAGCTCCCACACACAGCAATGTGATAATAACCAGATAATCTGCTTTTTTTGTTAAGTTGATTGAGTGATAACTATTGGCCAACATCATCATCATCATCATCACAGGCAGTCCCTCGGAATCGAGGAAGACTTGCTTCCACTCCTGAAGTGAGTTCTTTGGTGGCTGAACAGTCCAATATGAGAGTCACAGACTCTGTCACAGGTGGGACAGACAGTGGTTGAGGGAAGGGGAGGGTGGGACTGGTTTGCCGCACGCTCCTTCCGCTGTCTGCGCTTGCTTTCTGCATGCTCTCGGCGATGAGACTCGAGGTGCTCAGCGCCCTCTCGGATGCATTTCCAATACTTAGGGCGGTCTTTGGCCAGAGACTCCCAGGTGGGGATGTTGCACTTTATCAGGGAAGCTTTGAGGGTGTCCTTGTAACGTTTCCTCTGCCCACCTTTGGCTCGTTTGCCGTGAAGGAGTTCTGAGTAGAGCGCTTGCTTTGAGAGTCTCGTGTCGGGCATGTGGACAATGTGGCCCTGCCCAGCGGAGCTGATCGAGTGTGGTCAGTGCTTCGATGCTGGGGATGTTGGCCTGGGCGAGGACGCTAACGTTGGTGCGTCTGTCCTCCCGGGGGATTTGTAGGATCTTGCGGAGACATCGCTGGTGGTATTTCTCCAGCGACTTGAGGTGTCTACTGTACATGGTCCATGTCTCTGAGCCAAACAGGAGGGCGGGTATCACTACAGCCCTGTAGACCATGGGCTTGGTGGTGGATTTGAGGGCCTGGTCTTCAAACACTCTTTTCCTCAGGCGGCCGAAGGCTGCACTGGCGCACTGGAGGCGATGTTGGATCTCGTTGTCAATGCCTGCTCTTGTTGATAAGAGGCTCCCGAGGTATGGGACGTGGTCCACGGTGTCCATGGCCGGGCCGTGGATCCTGATGACTGGAGGGCAGTGCTGTGCGGTGAGGTCAGGCTGGTGGAGGACCTTTGTCTTATGGATGTTTAGTGTAAGGCCCATACTTTCGTACACCTCAGTAAATACATCGACTATGTCCTGGAGTTCAGCCTCTGTATGTACACAGACGCAGGCGTTGTCCACGTACTGTAGCTCGACGACAGAGGTTGGGGTGATCTTGGACCTGGCCTGGAGATGGTGTAGGTTGAACAGCTTCCCACTGGTTCTGTAGTTTAGTTCCACTCCAGCGGGGAGCTTGTTGACTGTGAGGTGGAGCAGGGCAGCGAGGGAGATTGAGAAGAGGGTTGGGGCGATGACGCAGCCCTGTGTGACCCCGGTCCGGGCGTGGATTGGGTCTGTGATGGATCCGTTGGTAAGGATCACGGCCTGCATGTTGTCGTGGAGCAGGCGGAGGTGACGAACTTTTGCCGGCATCTGAAATGGAGGAGGACGCTCGATAGACCATCGCGGTTGACAGTGTCAAAGGTCAAAGAAGGCCATGTATAAGGGCTGGTGCTGTTCCCTGCATTTTTCCTGCAGCTGTCGCGCTGCAAAAATCATGTCCGTTGTGCCCCAGAGGGGACGAAATCCACACTGTGACTCCGGGAGGAGCTCCTCGCCACGGGAAGTCTGTAGTTGCCGCAGTCAGACTTGTCCCCTTTTTTAAAGATGGCCACAATCACTGCATCTCTGAGATCTCCGGCATGCTCTCCTCCCTCCAGATGAGAGAGATGAGGTCGTGTATTCGCGCCAACAGTGCCTCTCCGCTATACTTCAATGCCTCAGCGGGGATTCCGTCCGCTCCCATAGCCTTGTTATTCTTACGCTGTCTTATGGCTTTTTCTACCTTGTGTAACGTTGGGGTCTCACTGAGGTGGTGGTGGGTCGCATGCTGTCCAATGGAATCAAGAACACTCAAGTCAAAGGCAGAGTCTCGATTGAGGAGATCTTCAAAGTGCTCCTTCCATCGGGCCCTGACAGCCTCAGTGTCCTTGATGAGTGTTTCCCCGTTCTTGGGCAGCAGTGGGGTGGGGCCTTGGGAGTTTGGACTGTAGATGGCCTTGACTGCAGTGAAGAATCCTCACATATCGTGGCTGTCGGCCAGTTGTTGTATCTCCTGCGCTTTCTCCATCCACCACCTGTTCTTTAGGTCCCGGGTTTTTTGTTGGACCTCAGTCTTGAGCTGTCTGTAATGCTGCTTTACAGCTCCCGAGTTTGGTTGTTGTTTAAGGCTCAGAAATGCCCTGCGCTTGCGATCTATTAGTTCTTGGATCTCCTGATCATTCTCATCAAACCAGTCCTGGTGTTTCCTGGTTGAGTGACCGAGTGTCTCTTCACAGGCACTGGTTATAGAGGCCTGGAGGGCAGACCAAGCACTGTGGGCATTCTACGTCTCAGGGTCATCAAGACACGCCAGGTTAGCTGTGAGGCGCTGACTGTATAGGGCT
Source organism: Pristiophorus japonicus (assembly GCF_044704955.1). Taxonomy (NCBI): domain Eukaryota; kingdom Metazoa; phylum Chordata; class Chondrichthyes; family Pristiophoridae; genus Pristiophorus; species Pristiophorus japonicus. The sequence continues at coordinate 2,984,704 of NC_091996.1, forward strand.
CCCTTAGCTGAGTCTCTAAGTGCCCCGGCATTAATTTTTTTGCGGCACTGCTTCTGCTGTCCCCTCAGCTTTGGGGCTATGTTGATGTCGATGATGGATGGGATTAGGCGCTGGTCCATCCAGCAGTTGTCAGCTCCTGTCATGGTGCGAGTGATGCGCACATCCTTGCGATCCCTGGCTCGGACAATGACATAGTCGAGCAGGTGCCAGTGTTTGGAGCGAGGGTGTTGCCACGATGCCTTGTATTTGTCCGTCTGGAGGAACAGGGTGTTGGTGATGAGGAGTTCGTGTTCTAGACATTTTGTCAGGAGTAGGGTACCGCTGGAGTTGGCTTTCTCTACCCCCTCTCTGCCAATCACACCTCCCCAGAGGGCTGTGTCTTTGCCGACCTGGCGTTGAAGTGGCCGAGGAGGATCAGTTTGTCGCCCGTGGGGACGCAGGTCAGGGATTTTTCGAGGTTGGTGTAAAAACCCTCTTTGGCCTCATAGTTTCATCGAGTGTCGGGGCGTACGCACTGATGACTGTGGTGCACCGGTTCCAGGATAGGATGAGTCGAAGAGTCATGAGGCGTTCGACCAGCTCATTTTTGACGGCAAAGCCAACTCCATGAAGGCGGCGTTCTTCCTCTGGTTTCCCTTTCCAGAAGAAGGTGTAACCTCCACCTTGTTCCTTGAGCTGGCCTTCCCCTGCCCGCCAGGTCTCGCTTAGGGCGGCGATGTCGATATTAAAGCGTCTAAGTTCCCGGGCAACTATGGTGGTGCGGCGTTCCGGCCTGTCGCTGTTGGGGTTGTCCATGAGGGTCCTGACGTTCCAGGTCCAGAACTTGATGTTAACAGAGCGGAAGATGCCTGTGCGTGAGTTCTTTTAACGTGGGGTGGCCGTTGCAAGCCGGCGACCACACGGGTTTAGCTGAGCGAGGTCTTGGTCCAGTGGCAAGGGGGTCCAAGACAACTGGAGACCAGGCTCTGCTGTATGGGCCTCGTTGCCTACGGCGAGGTGTTGGCCGAGGAATAGTGCCCTTGGTGGTAGGTGATCTGAGGCCTGATTGGGGACAGGCATTGGGAGGGTCAGTGGCCCACCGGGGTTCAGGGTGGGAGGGCAGGGGGGTCACAGCCAGGAAACTCACCACGTGTTGGAGGTGGAGAAGAGGCCAGGTCGCCAGTGGGGAAGAGAAGCTCCAGTCGTCACTGAAGGAGGAGCGGAGGCCAGTCGCCAACGTGGGTGAGGGGGACCCAGTCCCAGGACACCGGGGAGAACTCCTCTGCTCTTCTTCGAAATAGTGCCATGGGATATTTTATGTCCACCTGAGAGGGCAAACGGGGCCTCGGTTTAACGTCTCATCCAAAAGACGGCACCTCCGACAGTGCGGCGCTCCCTCTGTACTGCCCCTCCAACAGTGCAGTTCCCTCCGTACTGCCCCTCCAACAGTGCAGCACTCCCTCAGTACTGCCCCTCTGACAATGCAGCACTCCCTCAGTACTGCCCCTCCGACAGTGCAGCACTCCCTCAGTACTGCCCCTCCGACAGTGTGGCGCTCCCTCAGTACTGCCCCTCCGACAGTGCAGCACTCCCTCAGTACTGCCCCTCCAACAGTGTGGCGCTCCCTCAGTACTGCCCCTTCAACAGTGCAGCACTCCCTCAGTACTGCCCCTCCGACAGTGCAGCACTCCCTCAGTACTGCCCCTCCGACAGTGTGACACTCCCTCAGCACTGCCCCTCCGACAGTGCAGCACTCCCTCAGTACTGCCCCTTCGACAGTGCAGCACTCCCTCAGTACTGCCCCTCCGACACTCCCTCAGTACTGCCCCTTCACAGTGTAGCATTCCCTCAGCACTGCCCCTCCGACAGTGCAGCACTCCCTCAGTACTGCCCCTCCGACAGTGCAGCACTCCCTCAGTACTGCCCCTTCGACAGTGCAGCATTCCCTCAGTACTGCCCCTCCGACAGTGCGGCGCTCCCTCAGTACTGCCCCTCCGACAGTGCAGCACTCCCTCAGTACTGCCCCTCCGACAGTGCAGTATTCCCTCAGTACTGCCCTCCGACAGTGCGGCGCTCCCTCAGTACCGCCCCTCCGACAGTGCAGCACACCCTCAGTACTGCCCCTCCAACAGTGCAGTACTCCCTCAGTACTGCCCCTCCGACAGTGCGGCGCTCCCTCAGTACTGCCCCTCCGATAGTGCAGCACTCCCTCACTACTGCCCCTCCGACAGTGCGGCGCTCCCTCAGTACCGCCCCTCTGACAGTGCTGCACTCCCTCAGTATTGCTCCTCCGACAGTGTGGTGCTCCCTCAGTACTGCCCCTCTGACAGTGCGGCACTCCCTCAGTATTGCCCCTCCAACAGTGTGGTGCTCCCTCAGTACCGCCCCTCTGACAGTGCTGCACTCCCTCAGTACTGCCCCTCTGACAGTGCTGCACTCCCTCAGTATTGCCCCTCCGACAGTGTGGTGCTCCCTCAGTACCGCCCCTCTGACAGTGCAGCACTCCCTCAGTACCGCCCCTCTGACAGTGCTGCACTCCCTCAGTACTGTCCCTCCGATAGTGCTGCACTCCCTCAGTACCGCCCCTCTGACAGTGCTGCACTCCCTCAGTATTGCCCCTCCGACAGTGTGGTGCTCCCTCAGTACTGCACTTGGAGAGTCAGCCTGGATTTATGTGCTCAGGTCACTGGAGTGGGACTTGAATCAACAACCTTCTGACTCAGATGCGAGGGTGCTGCCCACTCAGCCACGGCTGACACTCCAGCTGACGATCCCAAAGCCACTCATCCCTGGAGACGGAACCACTGCTCAGAACAAAAGCAGCACCTTTGTGGGGGGTGTGAAACCCTGCAGATAATGCTGAGGAAACGTCACCATTGTAACGTCATTGCAGCATTACAGGCCATCGATTCACATTATTACAGTCCAGGTAGGCTGCTTCTCCTGAGACTTCGTTCTCCAGCAGTAAACCTCGACAATGAAACATGTCTGGCTTTTCGACCTCAGCCTGCCTGATAAATGAGCCCAATCCTGAGCTCACCATTAGTGCACACACCCATGGGTCACTGGTCAGTGATCAGGAGCAGGAACCCTGGCTGATTTCCCCTCTCTCTCTAACCCAGGGTCACTGGGCAGTGATCAGGAGCAGGAACCCTGGCTGATTTCCTCTCTCTCTAACCCAGGAGTCACTGGGCAGTGATCAGGAGCAGGAACCCTGGCTGATTTCCCTCTCTCTCTAACCCAGGGTCACTGGGCAGTGATCAGGAGCAGGAACCCTGGCTGATTTCCTCTCTCTCTAACCCAGGGTCACAGGACAGTGATCAGGAGCAGGAACCCTGGCTGATTTCCCCTCTCTCTCTAACCCAGGGATCACTGGGCAGTGATGAGGAGCAGGAACCCTGGCTGATTTCCCCTCTCTCTAACCCAGGGTCACTGGGCAGTGATCAGGAGCAGGAACCCTGGCTGATTTCCCCTCTCTCTAACCCAGGAGTCACTGGACAGTGATCAGGAGCAGGAACCCTGGCTGATTTCCCTCTCTCTCTAACCCAGGGGTCACTGGTCAGTGATCAGGAGCAGGAACCCTGGCTGATTTCCCCTCTCTCTAACCCAGGGGTCACTGGGCAGTGATCAGGAGCAGGAACCCTGGCTGATTTCCCCTCTCTCTCTAACCCAGGGATCACTGGACAGTGATCAGGAGCAGGAACCCTGGCTGATTTCCCCTCTCTCTCTAACCCAGGGATCACTGAGCAGTGATCAGGAGCAGGAACCCTGGCTGATTTCCCCTCTCTCTCTAACCCAGGGATCACTGGGCAGTGATCAGGAGCAGGAACCCTGGCTGATTTCCCCTCTCTCTAACCCAGGGGTCACTGGGCAGTGATCAGGAGCAGGAACCCTGGCTGATTTCCTCTCTCTCTAACCCAGGAGTCACTGGGCAGTGATCAGGAGCAGGAACCCTGGCTGATTTCCCTCTCTCTCTAACCCAGGGTCACTGGGCAGTGATCAGGAGCAGGAACCCTGGCTGATTTCCCCTCTCTCTAACCCAGGGTCACAGGACAGTGATCAGGAGCAGGAACCCTGGCTGATTTCCCCTCTCTCTCTAACCCAGGGATCACTGGGCAGTGATGAGGAGCAGGAACCCTGGCTGATTTCCCCTCTCTCTAACCCAGGGTCACTGGGCAGTGATCAGGAGCAGGAACCCTGGCTGATTTCCCCTCTCTCTAACCCAGGAGTCACTGGACAGTGATCAGGAGCAGGAACCCTGGCTGATTTCCCTCTCTCTCTAACCCAGGGGTCACTGGTCAGTGATCAGGAGCAGGAACCCTGGCTGATTTCCCCTCTCTCTCTAACCCAGGGATCACTGGACAGTGATCAGGAGCAGGAACCCTGGCTGATTTCCCCTCTCTCTCTAACCCAGGGATCACTGAGCAGTGATCAGGAGCAGGAACCCTGGCTGATTTCCCCTCTCTCTCTAACCCAGGGATCACTGAGCAGTGATGAGGAGCAGGAACCCTGGCTGATTTCCCCTCTCTCTAACCCAGGGTCACTGGGCAGTGATCAGGAGCAGGAACCCTGGCTGATTTCCCCTCTCTCTAACCCAGGGGTCACTGGGCAGTGATCAGGAGCAGGAACCCTGGCTGATTTCCCTCTCTCTAACCCAGCAGTCACTGGACAGTGATCAGGAGCAGGAACCCTGGCTGATTTCCCCCCTCTCTCTAACCCAGGGGTCACTGGGCAGTGATCAGGAGCAGGAACCCTGGCTGATTTCCCTCTCTCTAACCCAGGGGTCACTGGGCAGTGATCAGGAGCAGGAACCCTGGCTGATTTCCCCCTCTCTCTAACCCAGGGGTCACTGGGCAGTGATCAGGAGCAGGAACTGTCATGTCTCCTGCATGGCCACTGTTGGTATTATCACAAGGTGCGCCACCAGAGGGCACAGCAGTGGGAGACTTGTAGGTTACCTGTACAGGTGTGCCTGGCCTAGTATAAAAGGCAGGCCACCAGGTGTGATCCTCACTCTGGAGTTAGCAATAAAGGACTAAGGTCACTACAGTTCAAGTACAACACACTGCCTCGTGGAGTCATTATCAGAGCATCTAAGGACACAACAGGAACCCTGGCTGATTTCCTCTCTGTCTAACCCAGGGCTCACTGGGCAGTGATCAGGAGCAGGAACCCTGGCTGATTTGCCCTCTCTCTAACCCAGGGGTCACTGGGCAGTGATCAGGAGCAGGAACCCTGGCTGATTTCCCCCTCTCTCTAACCCAGAGGTCACTGGGCAGTGATCAGGAGCAGGAACCCTGGCTGATTTCCTTTCTCTCTAACCCAGGGGTCACTGGGCAGTGATCAGGAGCAGGAACCCTGGCTGATTTCCCCCTCTCTCTAACCCAGGGGTCACTGGGCAGTGATCAGGAGCAGGAACCCTGGCTGATTTCCGTCTCTAACCCAGGGGTCACTGGGCAGTGATCAGGAGCAGGAACCCTGGCTGATTTCCTCTCTCTCTAATCCAGGGGTCACTGGGCAGTGATCAGGAGCAGGAACCCTGGCTGATTTCCCCCTCTCTCTAACCCAGGGGTCACTGGGCAGTGATCAGGAGCAGGAACCCTGGCTGATTTCCCCCTCTCTCTAACCCAGGGGTCACTGGGCAGTGATCAGGAGCAGGAACCCTGGCTGATTTCCGTCTCTAACCCAGGGGTCACTGGGCAGTGATCAGGAGCAGGAACCCTGGCTGATTTCCCTTTCTCTAATGCAGGGCTCACTGGGCAGTGATCAGGAGCAGGAACCCTGGCTGATTTCCCCTCTCTCTAACCCAGGGGTCACTGGGCAGTGATCAGGAGCAGGAACCCTGGCTGATTACCCCTCTCTCTAACCCAGGGGTCACTGGGCAGTGATCAGGAGCAGGAACCCTGGCTGATTTCCCCTCTCTCTAACCCAGGGGTCACTGGGCAGTGATCAGGAGCAGGAACCCTGGCTGATTTCCCCTCTCTCTAACCCAGAGGTCACTGAGCAGTGATCAGGAGCAGGGACCCTGGCTGATTTCCCCTCTCTCTAACCCAGAGGTCACTGAGCAGTGATCAGGAGCAGGGACCCTGGCTGATTTCCCCCTCTCTCTAACCCAGGGGTCACTGGGCAGTGATCAGGAGCAGGAACCCTGGCTGATTTCCGTCTCTAACCCAGGGGTCACTGGGCAGTGAGCAGGAGCAGGAACCCTGGCTGATTTCCCCTCTCTAACCCAGGGCTCACTGGGCAGTGATCAGGAGCAGGAACCCTGGCTGATTTCCCCTCTCTCTCTAACCCAGGGGTCACTGGGCAGTGATCAGGAGCAGGAGCCCTGGCTGATTTCCCCTCTCTCTAATCCAGGGGTCACTGGGCAGTGATCAGGAGCAGGAACCCTGGCTGATTTCCCTTTCTCTAATGCAGGGCTCACTGGGCAGTGATCAGGAGCAGGAACGCTGGCTGATTTCCCCTCTCTCTAACCCAGGGGTCACTGGGCAGTGATCAGGAGCAGGAACCCTGGCTGATTTCCCCCTCTCTCTAACCCAGGGGTCACTGGGCAGTGATCAGGAGCAGGAACCCTGGCTGATTACCCCAGGGATCAGTGAAGACGCTCCTCGGCCCCTCTGCGGGTTTGTGAAGAATCAGTTAATTTTGGGGGGAAGTCCACCCTAATGCTCACCTTCTCACAACCAGCGTGCGAGATGGAATCTCCTGACGTGTATGACAGACACAAGACCAAGTTTCCTGCTGTGATTCTGTTGCTGGAGCCCGTCACTGCCTGAAACCAGTAGCAGGAAGCAGTTTTGCTCACAACCCGTGATTTCAGAGAATTACACACAGAGTCTGTGGCATGGAAAGATCCTGGTGGTTATACTACGTGATGTATTTCCTTCGTGAGCTCCTTACTCCAGAATTCACAGCAACACATTGCTATGAAGAACTAGTTGCTTTATTAGCAAAGGTTTAACAATCACACGACACATTACCAGTTTATCCACCAGGCTCATAACCACCTGCCTCATCGTGGATCCCCCAAACCCAACTGGCTGGGGTTTTATTGAGTCTTGTAAGCCACTCCCAACTCAACAGCTCTACAAACCTGTGAGCATCCTCCCAGGGGCAGACATTACAGCCTCCAACACCACCAGCTCCCACCCTGCTCCCCTCCCGCCACCCTGTCCCCATGTTGGGGTTTCCAACACTCTAGGATTGCCCTGAATGAGTGGCCCGACAATCTCAAACCGTACACCCGAAGGGTTGTGGGTCAGCGGGAGTGGGGCAGTCTGCGCATAATGAGTCTGATTATAGAATCTGAGATTCGCACAGCACAGGAGGAGGCCATTGGGCCCATCGAGCCTGTGCCGGCTCTGTGACAGAGTGATCCAATCAGTCCCACTCCCCGCTCTGTCCCCACAGCCCCGCACATTTCTCCTTTTCAAGTATTTATCCAATTACCGGTTTGAAAGTCGCTATTGAATCTGCTCCCACCGCCCTGTCAGGCAGCGCGTTCCCGATCACAACAACTCGCTGCGTAAACACGTTCTCCCCATCTCCCCCCCTGGTTCTTTTCCCAATTATCGACAATCTGTGTCCCTCTGGTTACTGACCCTCCTGCCCCGGGGAACAGTTTCTCCCGATCCACTCGATCAAACCCTTCAAGGTTTTGAACCCCTCCATTAAATCTCCCCTTCACCTTCTCTGCTCCAAGGAGAACAATCCCAGCTTCTCCAGTCTCTCCACGTAACCAAGGTCTCTCATCCCTGGAACTATTCCAGTCAATCCTCTCCGCACCCTCTCCAAGGCCTTGACATCCTTCCTAAAATGCGGTGCCCAGAATTGGACACAAGGCCCCGGCTGAGGCCGGACCAGTGTTATGTACAGATTCAGCATAACTTCCTCACTGCATAACTTGCACACTGTCTGAGCTCATGACCCTCCAGCCCACAGTCTGTCTCCTCTCCCAGGAGATCGCATGGCTCCAGTTGGGGTGGAGTGTCGACTGTTGTGGTGCAAGGGGTGTCCCAGTTGTGTGGGGCAGACTGGTTAGGCCGGATGCTTTTTACCTTTCCGCCATTGTTCATTGTTCATAGGTTTACGTGTAACCTTCAGGGCTGCTGACCGAGGGACCTTGGTTAGCCGGCGCGGACACGATGAGCCAAAATGGCCTCCTTCTGCACTGTAGATTTCTATGTTTCTAATCGAACCCGTCGTCGCAGTCAGGTCGGCGGGTCTGGTTGGAGATATTCTCGGAGGGTTCATGACATCACCTGCAGCCTCCACTCCCCCACCTCCCCCCACTCAAACAGCCTTTATTTCCTCATTGCCAACACTGTCACAACTAATAAACGTTTTCAAACAAAAATACGGCGGATGTTTTGAGCGGGTGTGAAGTTTCCCCCGGGTATTGGGGCTGTGGTCTCCCGCAGATTGATCGTTAATCCCCGGAGACTTCAGGACGATCCGGGAGCTGGTGGCGAACCGATACGGCAAGTGGTGGCCACCTTTAAGAACATAAGAACTAGGAGCAGGACTCGGCCATTCGGCCCCTCGAGCCTGCTCCGCCATTCAATGAGATCCTGGCTGATCTGATCTTGTACACACATTTTCCCACCCAGCACTACCTCACCCCCACTTCTCTCCCCCCCTCCTCAGTCTCTAAATTGTCAGACGGCTTGTCCGACATCCAGTTCTGGATGAGCAGAAATTTTCTCCGATTGAATATTGGGAAGATCCCAGCCATTGTTTTCGGTCCCCGCCACAAACTCCGTTCCCTAGCCACTGGCTCCATCCCTCTCCCCAACTTCTCTCCGAGGGTGAACCAGACTGTTCACAACCGTGGTGTCATATTTGACCCTGAAATTAGCTTTCGACCACATAGCCACAGCATAACTAAGACCGCCTATTTCCACCTCCATAACATCACCTGTCTCCGCCCTTGCCTCAGCTCATTCGCTGCTGAAACCCTCATCCATGCCTTTGTTACCTCGAGACTTGACTATTCCAACGCACTCCTGGCTGGCCTCCAACATTCTACCCGACATAAACTAGAGGTGATCCAAAACTCGGCTGCCCCGTGTCCTAACTCGCACCAAGTCCCACTCACCCATCACCCCCTGTGCTCACTGCCCCGTGTCCTAACTCGCACCAAGTCCCGCTCACCCATCACCCCCTGTGCTCACTGCCCCGTGTCCTAACTCACACCCAGTCCCACTCACCCATCACCCCCTGTGCTCGCTGCCCCGTGCCCTAACTCGCACCAAGTCCCACTCACCCATCACCCCCTGTGCTCACTGCCCCGTGTCCTAACTCACACCCAGTCCCACTCACCCATCACCCCATGTGCTCACTGCCCCGTGTCCTAACTCGCACCCAGTCCCACTCACCCATCACCCCCTGTGCTCGCTGCCCCGTGTCCTAACTCGCACCAAGTCCCACTCACCCATCACCCCCTGTGCTCACTGCCCCGTGTCCTAACTCGCACCGAGTCCCACTCACCCATCACCCCTGTGCTCACTGACCCGTGTCCTAACTCACACCCAGTCCCACTCACCCATCACCCCCTGTGCTCACTGCCCCGTGTCCTAACTCACACCCAGTCCCACTCACCCATCACCCCCTGTGCTCACTGACCCGTGTCCTAACTCGCACCAAGTCCCACTCACCCATCACCCCCTGTGCTCACTGACCTACATTGGCTCCCGGTTAAGCAACACCTCGATTTCAAAATTCTCATCCTTATTTTCAAATCCCTCCATGGCCCTCGCCCCTCCCTATCTCTGTAATCTCCTCCAGCCCCACAGCCCTCCTGAGATATCTGCGCTCCTCTAATTCTGCCCTCCTGAGCATCCCTGATTATAATCGCTCCACCATCGGTGGCCGTGCCTTCTGTTGCCTGGGCCCCAAGCTCTGGAACTCCCTCCCTAAACCTCTCCGCCTCTCTACCTCTCTTTCCTCCTTCAAGATGCTCCTTAAAACCTACCTCTTTGAACAAGCTTTTAGTCACCTGCACTAATTTCTTCTCATGCGGCTCGGTGTCAAATTTATCTGTTTTATCTTATAACGCTGCTGTGAAGTACCTCGGGGCGTTTTACTGCTTTATAGGCGCTATACAAATATAAGTTGTTGTTTTGCGGGGGCAGATTGATGGGTCAGTAATTGGCCAAGAGCCCCTGGGGTGACCTTTGCTTTGAGATTTAACCCCAGTCCCTAACATTGAGCTGGCAATCTGGCTCAAAGGCTCCCCGAGCCAGTGGTCCAGGCACTCCAGGAATGTGACCGAGGTCAGTGACAGGCCAAGTCCCTCTCACTCAACCAGACTCCCAGTGGCGGAGGCAGTAGTGCCTAGGTCCAACCCTGTCAGACACACCTTCACCACCTCGGTCTTCGCAACTGAGCGAGCTGCTCTGTCCCCCAGCCCAGCCATTCTCAGCCCAGCCAATCCCAGCCGCTCCCTGATCCCAGCCCGATCCCTGATCCCAGCCCGATCCCTTCCCGACCCCTGATCCCAGCCCAATCCCTGATCCCAGCCCGATCCCAACCCGATCCCTTCCCGACCCCTGATCCCAGCCCAATCCCTGATCCCAGCCCGATCCCTGATCCCAGCCCGATCCCTGATCCCAGCCCGACCCCTGATCCCAGCCCAATCCCTGATCCCAGCCCGATCCCAACCCGATCCCAGCCCAATCCCTGATCCCAGCCCGATCCCTGATCCCAGCCCGACCCCTGATCCCAGCCCGATCCCTGATCCCAGCCCGATCCCTTCCCGATCCCTGATTCCAGCCCGACCCCTGATCCCAGCCCGATCCCTTCCAGATCCCTGATCCCAGCCCGATCCCAGATCCCAGCCCGACCCCTGATCCCAGCCCGATCCCTTCCCGATCCCTGATTCCAGCCCGATCCCAGATTTCAGCCCGATCCCAGCCCGTGTGCATGAGTGTATGTGTGTGTGTGAGTGTATGTGTGTGTGAGTGTATGTGTGTGTGTGAGTGTATGTGAGTGTATGTGTGTGTGAGTGAGTGTATGTGTGTGGGTATGTGTGTGTGTGAGTGTATGTGAGTGTATGTGTGTGTGTGAGTGTATGTGTGTGTATGTGTGTGTGTGAGTGTATGTGAGTGTGTGAGTGTGTATGTGTGTGTATGTGAGTGTGTGAGTGTGCAGGGAGCAGCGCCAACCCTTACACATGGCCTTCTGTGACCTTACAAAGGCCTTTGACACTGTCAACCGCGAGGGTCAATGGAGCGTCCTCCTCCATTTCGGACGCCCCCAAAAGTTTGTCAACATCCTTCGCCTGCTTCACGACGACATGCAGGCCGTGATCCTTACCAACGGATCCATTACAGACCCAATCCACGTCCGGACCGGGGTCAAACAGGGCTGCGTCATCGCTCCAACCCTCTTCTCAATCTTCCTCGTTGCCATGCTCCACCTCACAGTCAACAAGCTCCCCGCTGGAGTGGAACTAAACTACAGAACCAGTGGGAACCTGTTCAACCTTCGCCGCCTCCAGGTCAGGTCCAAGACCACCCCAACCTCTGTCGTCGAGCTACAGTACGTGGACAACGCCTGCGTCTGTGTACATACAGAGACTGAACTCCAGGACATAGTCGACGTATTTACTGAGGCGTATGAACATGGGCCTTACGCTAAACATCAGCAAGACAAAGATCCTCCACCAGCCTGTCCTCACCGCACAGCATTGTCCCCCAGTCATCGCGATCCTCAGCCCGGCCCTGGACAACGTGGACCACTTCCCAAATCTCTGGAGCCTCCTATCAACAAGACCAGGCATTGACAACGAGATCCAACACCGCCTCCAGTGTGCCAGTGCAGCCTTCGGTCGCCTGAGGAAGAGAGTGTTTGAAGACCAGGCCCTCAAATCCACCACCAAGCTCATGGTCTACAGGGCTGTAGTGATACCCGCCCTCCTGTATGGCTCAGAGACGTGGACCATGTACAGTAGACACCTCAAGTTGCTGGAGAAATACCACCAACGATGTCTCCGCAAGATCCTACAAATCCTCCGGGAGGACAGACGCACCAACATTAGTGTTCTCACTCAGGCCAACATCCCCAGCATCGAAGCACTGACCACACTTAATCAGCTCCACTGGGCAGGCCACATTGTTCGCATGCCAGACACGAGACTCCCAAAGCAAGCGCTCTACTCGGAACTCGTCCACGGCAAACGAGCCAAAGGTGGGCAGAGGAAACGTTACAGGGACCACCCTCAAAGCCTCCCTGATAAAGTGCAACATCCCCACCGACACCTGGGAGTCCCTGGCCAAAGACCAGTCCGCCCTAAGTGGAGGAAGAGCATCCAGGAGGGTGCTGAGCACCTCGAGTCTCATCGCCGAGAGCATGCAGGCAGCGGAAGGAGCGTGCGGCAAACGAGGCTCCAAGCCCACCCTTCCCCTCAACCATTGTCTGTCCCACCTTTGACAGAGACTGTGCTTCTCGTAGTGGACTGTTCAGCCATTTAAGAGCTCATGCTAAGAGTGGAAGCAAGTCTTCCTCGATTCCGAGGGACTGCCTATGATGATGATGATGATGGTGTGAGTGTGTGTGTGAGTGTAAGTGTGCGTGAATGTGAGTGTATGTGTGTGTGTGTTTGTGAGTGAATGGTCTCCTGTTCCTGTGTAACAAGCTCAAGGGGCTGAATGGCCTCCTCCTGTTCCTGTGTAACAGGCTCGAGGGGCTGAATGGCCTCCTGTTCCTGTGTAACAGGCTCGAGGGGCTGAATGGCCTCCTCCGGTTCCTGTGTAACAAGCTCAAGGGCTGAATGGCCTCCTCCTGTTCCTGTGTAACAGGCTCGAGGGGCTGAATGGATCTCCTCCTGTTCCTGTGTAACAGGCTCAAGCGGCTGAATGGCCTCCTCCTGTTCCTGTGTAACAGGCTCAAGGGGCTGAATGGCCTCCTCCTGTTCCTGTGTAACAGGCTCGAGGGGCTGAATGGCCTCCTCCTGTTCCTGTGTAACAGGCTCGAGGGGCTGAATGGCCTCCTCCTGTTCCTGTGTAACAGGCTCGAGGGGCTGAATGGCCTCCTCCTGTTCCTGTGTAACAGGCTCGAGGGGCTGAATGGCCACCTCCTGTTCCTGTGAGCTAAAGTTTCTAAATAATTGAAGTGATTGTCGTGGGCTGGAAGGCAGATCATTAATCTCTGGCTTTAGATATTCTGTGTTAATATTTACCTACGAGCTGATAAAGGCCATAAACACAGCCGAGGATCATAAACTGCGTGCTTGGGCATGCGTTGGGTAGAGGCACCCATCACCCAGCACCCGGCACCAAACACCCAGCACCCATCACCCAGCACCCAGCACCCTGCACTCAGCACCCAGCACCCAACACCCTGCACCCAACACCCAGCACCCTGCACTCAGCACCCAACACTCTGCACCCAGCACCCAGCAGCCAACACCCAGCACCCATCACCCTGCACTCAGCACCCAACACCCAGCACCCATGACCCTGCACTCAGCACCCAACACCCTGCACCCAACACCCAGCACCCATCACCCTGCACCCAACACCCTGCACCCAGCACCCATCACCCAACACCCAGCACCCAGCACCCTGCAACCAGCACCCTGCACCCAGCACCCTGCTCTCAGCACCCAGCACCCTGCTCCCAGCACCCAGCACCCTGTACTCAGCACCCTGCAACTAGCACCCAGCACCCATCATCTATCACCTATCACCCAGCACCCAGCACCCTGCACTCAGCACCCAGCACCCTGCACCCAGCACCCTGCTCCCAGCACCCAGCACCCTGCACCCTGCTCCCAACACCCAGCACCTTGTACCCAACACCCTGCACCCAGCACCCAGCGCACAGAAATATTGGGGCGATGGGGTAAATATTAGTGAAGGACGAGGGTTGAATTTTAGGGAGGGCGAGGGGTGAATATTAGGGGGACGAGTGGGGAATATTTGGGGGGAGGGGGTGAATATTAGGGGGCAGGGTGTGAATATTGGGGTGGGTGACTATTAGGGGGGATAAGGGGGGAATATTAGGGAGGGATGGAGAGAATATTAGGGGTTGCGAGGGGGGAATATTAGGAGGTGCCCACAGCAGGTCTGGGCCTCTGGAATGAACGGGGAGTTTGCTGAGCTCCTGGGTAGTGTTCTCTCTGATTACTGTGATTTCAGAGCTCCATCGATGGGCGACAGGGATTTATGGCCCAGATAAGGGCCGGGGATCTAAGCTTCTCAGGAGGAAACGACAACATCACCGTCATGTGTTTACCAGCTCAGCCGATTGGCAGATAAAGCAAGGGCTGGCCTTTGACCCTGGAGCTGCGCTGCTCCCTGACTCGTGACTCGTTGCCCAACGCCTCAGATCAGAACCCCTCCTCCCCCTGCCCGACAGCTAGGTGCGGGCATTCAGCGGTCCGTGTGGTACTGAGGCCCACAGACCCGGGCGGTCCCAGAGTCCAGCTCCAGTCCTCCCCGGAACCATACCAGAGGCCTAAAGGGTTCAATCATGAGCAGTTTACATCGAATTCCCTCGAGTTTGGCCGGTTAACGGGTAATCTTATCGAGGCCTTTAAAATGCTAAAGGGATTCGATCGGGTAGATATGGAGAAACTATTTCTGCTGGTGCGGGAACTCAGAACAAAAGGGCCCAATCTTATATTTACAGCTAGGCTGGGGTCGGGGGATATAGGGAAAAGGTTTGTACATGGGATTGGGGAGAGGATGGGTCGGTGGGGTTGGGGGAAGGGTGGGTCGGTGGGGTTGGGGGATTGGGGAGAGGATGGGTCGGTGGGGTTGGGGGATTGGGGAGAGGGTGGGTCGGTGGGGTTGGGGGATTGGGGAGAGCGTGGGTCGGTGGGGTTGGGGGATTGGGGAGAGCGTGGGTCACTGGGGATTGGGCGAGGTTGGGTAGCTGGGGTACATTTTGCACCTCTGGTGATGTCAGTAGACTATTCTAACGCGATCCTGCCCTGACCCTCACCGTCCAGCAGAGAGGGCCACTGCAGGGGTCTGCGATGGGCAGCACTGGCTGGTCCTTTCCCTCCAAACCCAGGGACTGAGGCATAGTTGCCCCCCGGACTGTCGCTCGGACCGAGATCCCCCAACGGCAGAGCCCAGCATGGAAGCTGGGATCCTCCTGGCCTGGTATTATTCCAATGCTCCCCTGGCTTCTCGCCCTGCACCCTCCGTAAAAATTAGCTCATCCAAAACTCGACATCCCGTGTCCTAACTCGCACCGAGTCCCACTCACCCATCACCCCCTGTGCTCACTGCCCCGTGTCCTAACTCACACCCAGTCGCACTCACCCATCACCCCCTGTGCTCACTGCCCCGTGTCCTAACTCGCACCGTGTCCCGATCACCCATCACTCCCTGTGCTCACTGCCCCGTGTCCTAACTCGCACCGTGTCCCGCTCACCCATCACTCCCTGTGCTCACTGCCCCGTGTCCTAACTCGCACCGTGTCCCGCTCACCCATCACTCCCTGTGCTCACTGCCCCGTGTCCTAACTCGCACCGAGTCCCACTCACCCATCACCCCCTGTGCTCACTGCCCCGTGTCCTAACTCACACCGAGTCCCGCTCACCCATCACCCCCTGTGCTCGATGACCTACATTGGCTCCCGGTTAAGCAACGCCTCAATTTCAAAATTCTCATCCTTGTTTACAAATCCCTCTATGGCCCTCGCCCCTCCCTATCTCTGTAATCTCCTCCAGCCCCACAACCCCCGAGATGTCTGCGCTCCTCTAATTCTGCCCTCGTGCATCCCTGATTATAATCACTCTACCATCGGTGGCCATGCCTTCTGTTGCTTGGGCCCCAAGCTTTGGAACTCCCTCCCTAAACCTCTCCGCCTCTCTACCTCTCTCTCCTCCTTTAAGACGGTCCTTAAAATGCACCTCTTCCCCTGTCCTATTTGGCTAGGGGTCAAATGTTGTCTGATGAAGCTCCTGTTAAGTGCCTTGGGACATTTTACTGCATTAGAGGCGCTATATAAATGCAAATTATTGTTGTTACAGCTCAGTACCACAGGACCACTTTTGTTCAATCCCTGAGCCCAAGCTTAGAGGTAGGAGACTGACACTCGAATAGTAGCATTTTCTTGTAGCTGTGGCTCAGTGGGTAGTATACTCGTCTCGGAGTCAGAGGGTTGTGGGTTCAAGTCCCACTCCAGGTACTTGGACACAGAAAATCCAGGCTGACATTCCCTGTGCAGTACTGAGGGAATACTGCACTGTCGGAGGGGCAGTACTGAGGGAGTGCCGCACTGTCAGAGGGGCAGTACTGAGGGAGTGCCGCACTGTCAGAGGGGCAGTACTGAGGGAGTGCCGCACTGTCGGAGGGGCAGTACTGAGGGAGTGCCGCACAGTCGGAGGGGCTGTACTGAGGGAGTGCTGCACTGTCAGAGGGGCTGTACTGAGGGAGTGCCGCACTGTCGGAGGGGCTGTACTGAGGGAGTACTGCACTGTCGGAGGAGCAGTACTGAGGGAGTGCCGCACTGTCAGAGGGGCAGTACTGAGGGAGTGCCGCACTGTCAGAGGGGCAGTACTGAGGGAGTGCCGCACTGTCGGAGGGGCAGTACTGAGGGAGTGCCGCACTGTCGGAGGGGCAGTACTGAGGGAGTGCCGCACTGTCGGAGGGGCTGTACTGAGGGAGTACTGCACTGTCAGAGGGGCAGTACTGAGGGAGTGCCGCACTGTCAGAGGGGCAGTACTGAGGGAGTGCCGCACTGTCAGAGGGGCAGTACTGAGGGAGTGCCGCACTGTCGGAGGGGCAGTACTGAGGGAGCGCTGTACTGTCGGAGAGTCAGTACTGAGGGAGTGCTGCACTGTCGGAGGGGCAGTACTGAGAGAGTGCCGCACTGTCAGAGGGGCAGTACTGAGGGAGTGCCGCACTGTCGGAGGGGCTGTACTGAGGGAGTACTGCACTGTCGGAGGGGCAGTACTGTGGGAGTACCGCACTGTCGGAGGGGCAGTACTGAGGGAGTGCCGCACTGTCGGAGGGGCAGTACTGAGGGAGTGCCGCACTGTCGGAGGGGCAGTACTGAGGGAATGCTGCACTGTTGGGGGGGCAGTACTGAGGGAGCGCTGCACTGTCGGAGGGGCAGTACTGAGGGAGTGCCGCACTGTCGGAGGGGCAGTACTGAGGGAATGCTGCACTGTGGGAGAGACAGTACTGACGGAGTGCTGCACTGTCAGAGGTGCTGTCTTTCGGGTGAGATGTTAAACTGGGGCCCCGTCTGCTCTCTCAGGTGGACGTAAAAGATCCCATGGCACTATTTTGAAGAAGTACAGGGGAGTTCTCCCCAGTGTTCTGGGGCCAATATTTATCCCCCAATCAACATAATAACAACAGATTATCTGTTTGTGGGAGCTTGCTGTGCGCAGATTGGCTGCTGCAGTTCCCACATTACAACAGTTACCACGCACCAAAAGTACTTCCTTGGCTGTAAAGCGCTTTGGGACGTCCGCTGGTCTTGAAAGGCACTATATAAATGTAAGTCTTCCTTGTTTTGCGGATATGATACCCTTGCACACCGACAGAGCCTCTGAGATCCCTGGTCAAGTGTGGGAATGTCTCTGGGCCTAGCCTGTTGAGCGCAGACAGGGTGAACATGCTCCCTGTGAGCTCAGTAAGGGCAGAGCAGTGTGGGGAGTCCCCTGCCCCTGTGCTGGGACACAGCTAACATAGTGCAGCTCCCCACAGCTCACACACACACCCCCGAGTCAGTCGGTCCATCATCTGGGGGGAAGCTATCCGCAGACACACCCAGTGGGCTCAACTCAGCTCCCCTCCCAACTGCTCCCTGCTCAGTCCTGGCCAGTGAGAGTCAGTGTATGTGGGACTGTACCCCAGTGAGAGTCAGTGTGTGTGGGACTGTACCCCAGTGAGAGTCAGTGTGTGTGGGACTGTACCCCAGTGAGAGTCAGTGTGTGTGGGACTGTACCCCAGTGAGAGTCAGTGTGTGTGGGACTGTACCCCAGTGAGAGTCAGTGTGTGTGGGACCCATACCCCATTGAGAGTCAGTGTGTGTGGGACTGTACCCCAGTGAGAGTCAGTGTGTGTGGGACTGTACCCCAGTGAGAGTCAGTGTGTGTGGGACTGTACCCCAGTGAGAGTCAGTGTGTGTGGGACTGTACCCCAGTGAGAGTCAGTGTCTGTGTGACCCGTACCCCAGTGAGAGTCAGTGTGTGTGGGACTGTCCCCCAGTGAGAGTCAGTGTGTGTGGGACCCATACCCCAGTGTGACTCAGTGTGTGTGGGACCCGTACTTCAGTCAGTCCCATCACCCGCGCTGTACACACCAACACGTTGATTCCACACTTTCGATCAGCCCGGGGCCCATGGCAGGTGATGACGATGGCTGCAATGGGAGAGAATGTGAATTTACACTCTGCTAATTCCTGTTCAGGATGGAAATTGCAGGGGTCACTGACATTAGATAGTTGGCATATCTGATTGTGTATCTGCACCTGCCCCAACTCATTCCAGCTTGCCCAACATAACCTCGTGCCTCATCAGTCACTTTATTCACAATGTGCTCACTTTATGGTTGTTTATTTATTCCCACGAGTTCATCTCACTGGGGTATGGGTTCCACACACACTGACTCTCACTGGGGTATGGGTCCCACACACACTGACTCTCACTGGGGTACGGGTCCCACACACACTGACTCTCACTGGGGTACAGTCCCACACACACTGACTCTCACTGGGGTATGGGTCCCACACACACTGACTCTCACTGGGGTATGGGTCCCACACACACTGACTCTCACTGGGGTACGGGTCCCACACACACTGACTCTCACTGGGGTACAGTCCCACACACACTGACTCTCACTGGGGTACAGTCCCACACACACTGACTCTCACTGGGGTATGGGTCCCACACACACTGATTCTCACTAGGGTATGGGTCCCACAAACACTGACTCTCACTGGGGTACAGTCCCACACACACTGACTCTCACTGGGGTACAGTCCCACACACACTGACTCTCACTGGGGTACAGTCCCACACACACTGACTCTCACTGGGGTACAGTCCCACACACACTGACTCTCACTGGGGTATGGGTCCCACACACACTGACTCTCACTAGTGTATGGGTCCCACACACACTGACTCTCACTGGGGAACGGGTCCCACACACACTGACTCTCACTGGGGTACGGGTCCCACAACCACTGACTCTCACTGGGGTACGGGTCCCACACACACTGACTCTCACTGGGGTACGGGTCCCACACACAATGACTCTCACTGGGGTACGGGTCCCACACACACTGACTCTCACTGGGGTACGGGTCCCACACACACTGACTCTCACTGGTGTACGGGTCCCACACACACTGACTCTCACTGGGGTACGGGTCCCACACACACTGACTCTCACTGGGGTACGGGTCCCACACACACTGGCTCTCACTGGGGTACGGGTCCCACACACACTGACTCTCACTGGGGTACGGGTCCCACACACACTGACTCTCACTGGGGCACGGTCCCATACACACTGACTCTCACTGGGGGACAGTCCCACACACACTGACTCTCACTGGGGTACGGTCCCACACACACTGACTCTCACTGGGGTATGAGTCCCACACACACTGACTCTCACTGGGGTACGGGTCCCACACACACTGACTCTCACTGGGGTACGGGTCCCACACACACTGACTCTCACTGGGGTACGGGTCCCACACACACTGACTCTCACTGGGGTACAGTCCCACACACACTGACTCTCACTGGGGTACGGGTCCCACACACACTGACTCTCACTGGGGTACGGGTTCCACACACACTGACTCTCACTGGGGGACAGTCCCACACACTGACTCTCACTGGGGTATGTGTCCCGCACACACTGACTCTCACTGGGGTATGTGTCCCACACACACTGACTCTCACTGGGGTACGGGTCCCACACACATTGACTCTCACCTGGGTACGGGTCCCACACACACTGACTCTCACTGGGGTACGGTCCCACACACACTGACTCTCACTGGGGTACGGGTCCCACACACACTGACTCTCACTGGGGTACGGGTCCCACACACACTGACTCTCACTGGGGTACGGGTCCCACACACACTGACTCTCACTGGGGTACGGGTCCCACACACACTGACTCTCACTGGGGTACGGGTCCCACACACACTGACTCTCACTGGGGTACGGGTTCCACACACACTGACTCTCACTGGGGTATGAGTCCCACACACACTGACTCTCACTGGGGTATGGTCCCACACACACTGACTCTCACTGGGGTACGGGTCCCACACACACTGACTCTCACTGGGGTACAGGTCCCACACACACTGACTCTCACTGGGGTATGTGTCCCACACACACTGACTCTCACTGGGGTATGTGTCCCACACACACTGACTCTCACTGGGGTACAGTCCCACACACACTGACTCTCACTGGGGTACGGGTCCCACACACACTGACTCTCACTGGGGTACAGTCCCACACATACTGACTCTCACTGGGGTATGAGTCCCACACACACTGACTCTCACTGGGGTACGGGTCCCACACACACTGACTCTCACTGGGGTACAGTCCCACACACACTGACTCTCACTGGGGTACAGTCCCACACACACTGACTCTCACTGGGGTACGGGTCCCACACACACTGACTCTCACTGGGGTACGGGTCCCACATACACTGACTCTCACTGGGGTACAGTCCCACACACACTGACTCTCACTGGGGTACGGGTCCCACACACACTGACTCTCACTGGGGTACGGGTCCCACACACACTGACTCTCACTGGGGTACAGGTCCCACACACACTGACTCTCACTGGGGTACAGGTCCCACACACACTGACTCTCACTGGGGTACGGGTCCCACACACACTGACTCTCACTGGGGTACAGGTCCCACACACACTGACTCTCACTGGGGTACGGGTCCCACACACACTGACTCTCACTGGGGTACGGGTCCCACACACACTGACTCTCACTGGGGTACGGGTCCCACACACACTGACTCTCACTGGGGTACAGGTCCCACACACACTGACTCTCACTGGGGTACGGGTCCCACACACACTGACTCTCACTGGGGGACAGTCCCACACACACTGACTCTCACTGGGGTACGGGTCCCACACACACTGACTCTCACTGGGGTACGGGTCCCACACACACTGACTCTCACTGGGGGACAGTCCCACACACACTGACTCTCACTGGGGTACGGGTCCCACACACACTGACTCTCACTGGGGTACGGGTCCCACACACACTGACTCTCACTGGGGGACAGTCCCACACACACTGACTCTCACTGGGGTACGGGTCCCACACACACTGACTCTCACTGGGGTACAGTCCCACACACACTGACTCTCACTGGGGTACGGGTCCCACACACACTGACTCTCACTGGGGTACAGTCCCACACACACTGACTCTCACTGGGGTACGGGTCCCACACACACTGACTCTCACTGGGGGACAGTCCCACACACACTGACTCTCACTGGGGGACAGTCCCACACACACTGACTCTCACTGGGGTACGGGTTCCGCAGACAGGTGAGAAAGTGTAGGTGCACCAGAGTTTTTAGCGTGCCTGAATTTCGGCCCCAGCGCCTTTGACACCGTTAAATGTCCCAAAGCGCTTCCCAGGAGCGTAAATCAGACAGAATTTGACACCGAGCCACATAGGGAAATATTCGGACAGGTGACCAAAAGCTTGGTCAATGAGGTCGGTTTTAAGGAACATTTTAAAGGAGGAAAGAGAGGTGGAGAGGTTTAGGGAGGGAGTTCCAGAGCTTGGGGCTAAGGCAACAGAAGGCACGGCCACCGATGGTGGAGTGATGGAAATGGGGGCGGAGCGAGTGGCCGGGATTGGGGGAGCGCAGCGATGTGTGTGTGCTGGGGAGGGGGCAGTGGGGGAAGGTTGTAATTAGCGGTTTGATTGAAGTCCCGGTGAGGCTGACGAACTCAGTGGCCCACGTATCGATTGCCATCGCGGAAGGGACGGACTTAATGCGATGTAATAATAGATCCTGAGAGACAGCGATATGTCCAGAGCTCACAGAAACCTGAGTGCGTGGGAACGGGGACCGAGGGGAAGTGACTGTGCATTCCAGCCCCGATATACCCGCAGGCTGGCGAGGGCACTGCATTTCTCCACCGTATCGGGATCCGCTCATCAATCATCCTGATCCGTGCAGGAGAAGGGATCAGCCCGACACAGAGAGAGAGAGAGAGAGAGAGAGAGAGTCTCGCTCAACCCACCTCCTTCTAACCTCAGGTCACCAACACCACCAGGATTGGCCTGGAGCACTTCAGAACATAAGAACATAAGAATTAGGAGCAGGAGTCGGCCATTTGCCCCCTCGAGCCTGCTCCACCAGTCAATGAGATCACGGCTGACCTTCTACCTCAACTCCACTTTCCTGCACTGTCCCATATCTCTTGATTTCCTTTGTTATGTATCCAACCCTATGTAACCAGCATTCTGCCACCACCAGAGGGCGTACCTGTTGGAGTCCCAAGGGATCCCAGCATCCCTTGGGAGCACTGTATATAAGCAAAGTTAGAATAAAGGGACTCACGTCTACAGTACTCAATCACGTTACTTTATTCAAGACATAACAACTGGCGACGAGATAACAAACCATCATGCGAAAATGCAGAGAACTGTTGGTATCCTGGAGAAATTCTCAGAAGGGGATGATTGGGAAACCTTCGTGGAGCGACTCGACCAATACTTCGTGGCCAACGAGCTGGAAGGGAGTGTGAACGCTGCCAAACAAAGGGTGATCCTCCTCACCGTCTGTGGGGCAACAACCTATGGCCTCATGAAGAATCTCCTTGCTCCCGTGAAACCAACAACCAAATCGTATGAAGAACTGGGTAAGCTGGTCCGGGAACACCTAAATCCGAAGGAGAGTGTTCTGATGGCAAGGTATCGATTTTACACATGTCAACGGTCTGAAGGCCAGGAAGTGGCGAGCTACATCGTTGAACTAAGGCGCCTTGCAGGACATTGCGAATTTGATGGATTTCTGGAGCAAATGCTATGCATGTGCTTGGCACTGGCCATGAGGTTATCCTCTGCAAACTATTGAGTGTTGAAACACCGAACCTGAGCAAAGCCATAACAATCGCCCAGGCATTTATATCACCAGCGATAACACCAAACTAATTTCGCAGCATAAAGATGTTTCAGGAAGTACTGTACACAAAGTAACGTCATTTTCAGGCAGGAATGCATATGGCAGAATGTACACACCTGCAGCTGCACGACCTCAGATGACCCAGAGTCCGCCATCAAACGTTAATGCTGCGGAGGTGATCATCGAGCCCATCAATGCCGCTTCAAACACTATGTGTGCAAGGACTGTGGAACAATGGGACACCTCCAGCGAATGTGCAGACGAGCTGCAAACCCTGCAAACCACCACGTTGCAGAGGAAGACCGATCCATGGCGGATCAAACGGAATTAGAGACTCAAAGACTCAAACCGAGGAGGCAGAAGGTACGAGGTACACACCTTCACCACGAAATGTCCACCAATCATGTTAAAAGTTGAACTGAATGGAATTCCAGTATCCATGGAACTGGACACGGGTGCGAGTCAGTCCACCATGAGCAAAAAGTCCTTCGACAGGCTGTGGTGCAACAAGGCACACAGGCCCAAGCTGAGCCCTATTCATACCAAGCTGAGAACTTACACTAAAGAGCTGATCCCTGTTATTGGCAGTGCAGCAGTAAAAGTCTCCTATGATGGAGCAGTGCATGAACTACCACTATGGATTGTACCAGGATCTGGCCCCACACTGTTCGGCAGAAGCTGGCTGGGAAAAATCCGCTGGAACTAGGACAACATCGAGCACTTTTGTCCGTCGACGATGCCTCATGTGCCCAGGTTCTGAGCAAGTTCCCATCGTTGTTTGAGCCAGGCATTGGAAGGTTCTCTGGGGCGAAGGTGCAGATCCACTTGATTCCCAGTACATGAACCATCCACCACAAGGCATGGGCGGTTCCATATATGATGCGAGAGAAAGTGGAGATCGAGCTGGACAGGCTGCAGTGAGAGACATCATCGCGCCGGTTGAGTTCAATGAGTGAGCCAGTCCAATTGTTCCGATTCTCAAGGGCGATGGTACGGTCAGAATTTGTGGGGACTATAAAGTAACGATTAACCGTTTTTCGCTGCAGG
The DNA here is from genome assembly GCF_044704955.1 of Pristiophorus japonicus. Lineage (NCBI taxonomy): Eukaryota > Metazoa > Chordata > Chondrichthyes > Pristiophoridae > Pristiophorus > Pristiophorus japonicus. The sequence goes on from NC_091996.1 coordinate 3,008,872, forward strand.
ACCAGTACCCGCTACCCAAGGCAGATGATCTATTTGCGACGCTGGCAGGAGGGAAGACGTTCACCAAGTTGGACCTGACCTCGGCCTACATGACGCAGGAGCTGGCGGAATCTTCGAAAGGCCTCACCTGAATCAACACACACAAAGGTCTGTTCATCTACAATAGATGCCCATTTGGGATTCGATCAGCTGTGGCTATTTTTCAAAAGAACATGGAGAGCCTGCTAAAGTCAGTTCCACGCACCGTGGCTTTCCAGGACGACACATTGATCACAGGTCGGGACACCATCGAATTCTTGCAGAACCTGGAAGAGGTTCTAAGTCGGCTAGATTACATGGGACTCAGGTTGAAACGCTCAAAGTGTGTTTTCCTGGTGCCAGAGGTCAAGTTCTTTGGGAGAAGAATCGCGGCAGACGGCATCAGATCCACCGATGCCAAGATGGAGGCCATCAAGAACGCATCGAGACCACAGAATGTGACAGAGCTGCGGTCGTTCCTGGGATCCTCAACTATTTTAGCAATTTCCTACCCGGGTTAAGCACCTTGCTAGAACCTCTACACATGTTGCTACGCAAGGGAGATGACTGGGTATGGGGGAAATCACAAGAGGCTGCTTTTGAGAAAGCCCGAAATCTGTTATGTTCCAACATACTACTTATCCTGTATGATCCTTGTAAACGTTTAGTGTTAGCTTGCGATGCATCTTCGTACGGGGTCGGGTGTGTGTTACAACAAGCAAACGAATCGGGAACATTGCAACCGGTTGCTTATGCGTCCAGGAGTTTGTCCAAGGCCGAAAGGGCCTCCAGCATGATTGAAAAAGAAGCTCTGGAATACGTTTACAGGGTAAAAAAAATGCACCAGTATCTGTTTGGACTTAAGTTCGAGTTAGAAACTGACCACAAGCCGCTCATATCGCTATTCTCAGAGAGTAAAGGTATTAATACCAATGCCTCTGCTCGCATCCAAAGATGGGCGCTCACACTGTCTGCATATAACTATGTAATTCGCCACAGACCAGGAACAGAGAACTGCGCTGATGCTCTCAGTCGGTTACCAATGCCCACCACCGGGGTGGAAATGGCATGGCCTGCAGACTTGCTCTTGGTGATGGATGCATTTGAAAACGAAGTCACCCGTTACGGCCCGCCAGATCAGGACCTGGACCAGCCAGGATCCTTTACTGTCCCTGGTAAAAAACTGTGTCCTCCATGGGAGCTGGTCCAGCGTCCCAGCGGAGATGGATGAAGAGATCAAACCGTTCCAGTGGTGTAAAGACGACATGTCCATACAGGCGAACTGTCTTTTGTGGGCAATCGCGTGGATTTGCCTAAGAAAGGCAGGGAAACGTTCATACGAGTACAACCTACACAGTACCCACCCAGGCATAGTAATGATGAAAGCTATAGCCAGATCCCATGTTTGGTGGCCCGGCATCGACTCAGATTTGGAGTCTTGCGTGCGCCAATGCAACACTTGCTCTCAACTGAGCAATGCACCCAGGGAGGAATTGCTAAGTTTGTGGTCATGGCCCTCCAAACCGTGGTGTAGGATCCACATTGACTTCGCTGGCCCATTTCTAGGCAAAATGTTTTTGGTTGTTGTGGATGCTTATTCAAAATGGATTGAGTGTGTAATAATGTCTGTAAGCACGTCCACTGCCACCATCGAAAGCCTACGAGCCGTGTTTGCCACGCACGGCCTGCCTGATGACCTTGTCAGCGACAATGGGCCGTGTTTCACCAGCGCTGAATTCAAGGAATTCATGACCCACAATGGGATCAAGCACGTCACATCTGCCTTGTTCAAGCCCGCATCCAACGGCCAGGCAGAACGGGCAGTCCAAACCATCAAGCAAAGCTTGAAACGTGTGTCGGAAGGCTCCCTGCAGACCCGCCTGTCCTGAGTCCTGCTTAGCTACCGCACCAGACCCCACTTGCTCACCGGGGTTCCCCCAGCCGAGCTGCTCATGAAAAGGGCGCTCAAAACAAGGCTCTCTCCAGTTCACCCTGATCTCCATGATCACGTCGAGGGCAGGCAGCTTCAACAAAGCATGTACCAGGATCGCGCAAACATGTCACGCGATATTGAAGTCAATGACCCTGTATTTGTACTCAACTATGGACATGGTCCCAAATGGCTTGCTGGCACTGTCATAGCCAAAGAAGGGAGTAGGGTGTTTCAGGTCAAACTCACAAATGGACTAACTTGCAGAAAGCATTTGGACCAAACCAAACTGCGATTCACAGACAGCCACGAACAACCTGAAGAGGACATCACCAACTTCGACCCTCCGATACACACACAAGTGGCAACCAACATCACGGTTGACCACGAAGCTAAACTCATCATCCCCAGCAGCCTAGCAAGGCCAGCTGCGCAGCAGCCCAGCGAAGGCCCAACCAACTCACCTGTACCTGCATTTGTACTGAGACGATCGACTAGGGAGCGAAAAGCCCCAGATCGTCTCGCCCTGTAAATAAGTGTACGATTGACTTTGGGAGGGAGTGATGTTATGTATGCAACCCTATCTAACCAGCATTCTACTGCCACCAGAGGGCGTATCTGTTGGAGTACCAAGGGATCCCGGCATCCTTTGGGAGCATGTATATAAGCAGGCCTCCCATGTTGGACCAGTACTCTGGAATTAGAATAAAGAGACTAAGGTCACACTTACTCACGTCTACAGTACTCAATCACATTACTTTATTCTGGACATAACACCCTTAATATCCAAAAATCTATCGATCTCTATCTTGAGTATACTCAAAGACTGAGCCTCCACAGTCCTCTGGCGTAGAGAATTCCAGAGATTCACCACCCTCTGAGTGAAAAAGTTTCTCCTCATCTCAGTCCTAAATGGCCGACCCCTTATTCTGAGACTGTGACCCCTGGTTCTAGACTCTCCAGTCAGAGGAAACATCCTCCCTGCATCTACCTTGTCAAGCCCTGTAAGAATGTTACATGTTTCAATGAGATCACCTCTCATTCTTCTAAACTCTAGAGAGTATAGACCTAGTCTGCTCTATCTCTCCTCATAGGACAATCCCCCCCCATCCCAGGAGTCAGTCTGGTGAACCTTCATTGCACTCCCTCAATGGTAAGTATATCCTTCCTTAGGTGATGAGACCAAAACTGTGCACAATAGAAACATAGAAAATAGGTGCAGGAGTAGGCCATTCGGCCCTTCTAGCCTGCACCGCCATTCAATGAGTTCATGGCTGAACATGCAACTTCAGTACCCCATTCCTGCTTTCTCGCCATACCCCTTGATTCCCCTAGTAGTAAGGACTTCATCTAACTCCTTTTTGAATATATTTAGTGAATTGGCCTCAACAACTTTCTGTGGTAGAGAATTCCACAGGTTCACCACTCTCTGGGTGAAGAAATTCCTCCTCATCTCGGTCCTAAATGGCTTCCCCCTTATCCTTAGACTGTGTCCACTGGTTCTGGACTTCCCCAACATTGGGAACATTCTTCCTGCATCTAACCTGTCTAACCCCGTCAGAATTTTAAACGTTTTTATGAGGTCCCCTCTCATTCTTCTGAACTCCAGTGAATACAAGCCCAGTTGATCCAGTCTTTCTTGATAGGTCAGTCCCGCCATCCCGGGAATCAGTCTGGTGAACCTTCGCTGCACTCCCTCAATAGCAAGAATGTCCTTCCTCAGGTTAGGAGACCAAAACTGTACACAATACTCCAGGTGTGGCCTCACCAAGGCCCTGTACAATTGTAGCAACACCTCCCTGCCCCTGTACTCAAATCCCCTCGCTATGAAGGCCAACATGCCATTTGCTTTCTTAACCGCCTGCTGTACCTGCATGCCAACCTTCAATGACTGATGTACCATGACACCCAGGTCTCTTTGCACCTCCCCTTTTCCTAATCTGTCACCATTCAGATAATAGTCTGTCTCTCTGTTTTTACCACCAAAGTGGATAACCTCACATTTATCCACATTATACTTCATCTGCCATGCATTTGCCCACTCACCTAACCTATCCAAGTCGCTCTGCAGCCTCATAGCATCCTCCTCGCAGCTCACACTGCCACCCAACTTAGTGTCATCCACAAATTTGGAGATACTACATTTAATCCCCTCGTCTAAATCATTAATGTACAGTGTAAACAGCTGGGGCCCCAGCACAGAACCTTGCGGTACCCCACTAGTCACTGCCTGCCATTCTGAAAAGTACCCATTTACTCCTACTCTTTGCTTCCTGTCTGACAACCAGTTCTCAATCCATGTCAGCACACTACCCCCAATCCCATGTGCTTTAACTTTGCACATTAATCTCTTGTGTGGGACCTTGTCGAAAGCCTTCTGAAAGTCCAAATATACCACATCAACTGGTTCTCCCTTGTCCACTCTACTGGAAACATCCTCAAAAAATTCCAGAAGATTTGTCAAGCATGATTTCCCTTTCACAAATCCATGCTGACTTGGACCTATCATATTACCTCTTTCCAAATGCGCTGCTATGACATCCTTAATAATTGATTCCATCATCTTACCCACTACCGATGTCAGGCTGACCGGTCTATAATTCCCTGTTTTCTCTCTCCCTCCTTTTTTAAAACGTGGGGTTACATTGGCTACCCTCCACTCGATAGGAACTGATCCAGAGTCAATGGAATGTTGGAAAATGACTGTCAATGCATTCGCTATTTCCAAGGCCACCTCCTTAACTACTCTGGGATGCAGTCCATCAGGCCCTGGGGATTTATCGGCCTTCAATCCCATCAATTTCCCCAACATAATTTCCCGACTAATAAGGATTTCCCTCAGTTCCTCCTCCTTACTAGACCCTCCGACCCCTTTTATATCCGGAAGGTTGTTTGTGTCCTCCTCAGTGAATACCGAACCAAAGTACTTGTTCAATTGGTCCGCCATTTCTTTGTTCCCCGTTATGACTTTCCCTGATTCTGACTGCAGGGGACCTACGTTTGTCTTTACTAACCTTTTTCTCTTTACATATCTATAGAAACTTTTGCAATCCGTCTTAATGTTCCCTGCAAGCTTCTTCTCGTACTCCATTTTCCCTGCCCTAATCAAACCCTTTGTCCTCCTCTGCTGAGTTCTAAATTTCTCCCAGTCCCCGGGTTCGCTGCTATTTCTGGCCAATTTGTATGCCACTTCCTTGGCTTTAATGCTATCCCTGATTTCCCTTGATAGCCACGGTTGAGCCACCTTCCCTTTTTTATTTTTACGCCAGACAGGAATGTACAATTGTTGTAGTTCATCCATGCGGTCTCTAAATGTCTGCCATTGCCCATCCACAGTCAACCCCTTCAGTATCATTCGCCAATCTATCCTAGCCAATTCACACCTCATACCTTCAAAGTTACCCTTCTTTAAGTTCTGGACCATGGTCTCTGAATTAACTGTTTCATTCTCCATCCTAATGCAGAATTCCACCATATTATGGTCACTCTTCCCCAAGGGGCCTCGCACAACGAGATTGCTAATTAATCCTCTCTCATTACACAACACCCAGTCTAAGATGGCCTCCCCCCTAGTTGGTTCCTCGACATATTGGTCTAGAAAACCATCCCTTATGCACTCCAGGAAATCCTCCTCCACCGTATTGCTTCCAGTTTGGTTAACCCAATCTATGTGCATATTAAAGTCACCCATTATAACTGCTGCACCTTTATTGCACGCACCCCTAATTTCCTGTTTGATGCCCTCCCCAACATCACTACTACTGTTTGGAGGTCTGTACACAACTCCCACTAACGTTTTTTGCCCTTTGGTATTCTGCAGCTCTACCCATATAGATTCCACATCATCCAAGCTAATGTCCTTCCGAACTATTGCCTTAATTTGCTCCTTAACCAGCAATGCTACCCCACCTCCTTTTCCTTTTATTCTATCTTTCCTGAATGTTGAATACCCCTGGATGTTGAGTTCCCAGCCCTGATCATCCTGGAGCCACGTCTCCGTAATCCCAATCACATCATATTTGTTAACATCTATTTGCACAGTTAATTCATCCACCTTATTGCGGATACTCCTTGCATTAAGACACAAAGCCTTCAGGCTTGCTTTTTTAACACCCTTTGTCCTTTTAGAATTTTGCTGTACAGTGGCCCTTTTTGTTCTTTGCCTTGGGTTTCTCTGCCCTCCACTTTTCCTCATCTCCTTTCTGTCTTTTGCTTTTGCCTCCTTTTTGTTTCCCTCTGTCTCCCTGCATTGGTTCCCATCCCCCTGCCATATTAGTTTAAATCCTCCCCAACAGCACTAGCAAACACTCCCCCTAGGACATTGGTTCCAGTCCTGCCCAGGTGCAGACCGTCCGGTTTGTACTGGTCCCACCTCCCCCAGAACAGGTTCCAATGCCCCAGGAATTTGAATCCCTCCCTGCTGCACCACTGCTCAAGCCACGTATTCATCTGCGCTATCCTGCGATTCCCACTCTGACTATCACTTGGCACTGGTAGCAATCCAGGTGTGGTCTGACCAGGGCCCTATATAATTGCAGTAAGACGTCTCCAGGAATTGGAGATTAATCTTCGCGGACACTCCCGCCAAGCAAAAATCATCGGGTTGTCAAGCAACATCGTGTGTTTTCGTCAAACACTTTCATTTATTAATGATAAAAGCCATGCCTGCCCATCAGTCAAGAATCACCCAGTTGAGTAAGGAGGGGGTCTGTCCCCTCTGCGATTGGCCATGAGTGCACTGGAGGATGGACCAATGGCGGGAGGCTGGGGGTGGGGTCATTGGGGATGGGAGGTCACGTGATGGAGCCTCCAGGAATACCCTCTGGGTGAGTTGGCGACTACAGTGTGCCCACTCGACTCCCCAGAGGGTGGTGGGGGTCTGGAACTCACGGCCTGAAAGGGTGGCAGAGGCAGAAACCCTCACCACATTTAAACAGTACCTGGATGTGCACCTGAAGTGCCGTAACCTACAGGGCTACGGATCGAGAGCTGGAAAGTGGGATTAGGCTGGATAGCTCTTGGTGGGCCGGCACAGACACGATGGGCCGAATGGCCTCCTTCCGTGCTGTAAATGTCTATGATTCTATGATTGTTTGATGCCCCGATGGTTTTTGCTTGGCCCTCGGAGATTAATCTTGAATTGCTGGGGACACTGGGCCAATCCTGGAGGTGTTGGCGAGCCGAGGTTAGACGGAGGTGGTTTGAGCGAGACTCTCTCTCTCTCTCTCTCTCTGTGTTGGGCTGATCCCTTCTCCTGCCCGGATCAGGATGATTGATGAGTGGATCCCGATACAGTGGAGAAATGCAGTGCCCTCACCAGCCTGCGGGTATATCGGGGCTGGAATGCACAGTCACTTCCCCTCGGTCCCCGTTCCCACGCACTCAGGTTTCTGTGAGCCCCGGACATATCGCTGTCTCCCAGGATCTATTATTACATCGCATTAAGTCCGTCCCTTCCGCGACGGCAATCGATACGTGGGCCACTGAGTGTCAGCCTCACACGGGGTCTTCAATCAAACCGCTAATTACATCTAGGGACTTACAGGGGAGGATAAAGAAAAAAAGAGAAGCTTATGTCAGATATCGACGGCTAACTACTGTAGAATCTTTGGAGGAATATAGAAAGTTAAGACACAAAATTAAAAAGGATATTAGGAATGCTAAGAGAGAGCATGCAAAATTCTAGGCTAGTAAAATGAAGGAAAACCCAAAGATGTTCTATAAATATATTAAGAGCAAGAGGGTAACTAAAGAAAGGGTAGGGCCTATTAGAGACCATGAGGGTAATCTGTGTGTGGAGGCGGAAGATGTGGGTAAGGTTCTTAATGAATACTTTGCGTCTGTTTTCACAAAGGAAAGGGGCAATGCAGATACTGCTATCGAGGAGGAGTGTGAAATAAACATCGTGAGGGAGGAGGTATTAAGGGGTTTAGCAGCTTTGAAAGTAGATAAGTTCCCAGGCCCAGATGAAATGCATCGAAGGCTGCTGAGCGAAGTAAAAGAGGAAATAGCAGAGGCTTTGACCATCATTTTCCAGTCCTCTTTGGATTTGGGCACGGTGCCGGAGGACTGGAGGATTGCTCATGTAGTACCCTTGTTTAAGAAGGGAAAAAGGGATAAGCTGAGTAATTACAGGCCTGTCAGCCTAACCTCAGTGGTGAGAAAATTATTGGAAACAATCCTGAAAGGCAGGATAAATCTACATTTGGAAAGGCAAGGATTAATTAGGGACAGTTAGCACGGATTTGTTAAGGGAACGGTCTGCAAGGATTTGTTGACTAACCTGATTGACCTTTTTTGAGGAGGTAACCAGGAGGGTCGATGAGGGCAGTGTGTATGATGTAGTGTATATGGACTTTAGCAAGGCTTTTAATAAGGTCCCACATGGCAGACTGGTCACGAAGGTTAAAGCCCATGGGATCCGAGGCAAAGTGGCAAGTTGGATACAATCTCACACGGTCCACTTTGTTTGGGGACGGTAACGGGGGTGGTAACTGGGGCAGTAACCGGGGCAGTAACCGGGCGGTGCAGGGGCAGTAACCGGGGCGGTAACCGGGCAGTACGGGGGCGGTAACCGGGGCGGTAACCGGGGAAGTAACCGGGTGGTACGGGGGCGGTAACCGGGGCAGTAACCGGGCGGTGCAGGGGCGGTACCGGGGCAGTAACCGGGCGGTGCGGGGGCGGTAACCAGGCGGTAACTGGGGTGGTAACGGGGGCGGTAACCAGGGCAGTAACCGGGGCGGTAACCGGGATAGTAACCGGGCGGTGCGGGGGCAGTAACCGGAACGGTAACCGGGGCGGTAACGGGGGCAGTAACCGGGCGGTAACCGGGCAGTAACCAGGCGGTGCGGGGGCAGTAACCGGGGTGGTAACCGGGCGGTACGGGGGCAGTAACCGGGGCGGTAACCGGGGTGGTAACCGGGCGGTACGGGGGCAGTAACCGGGCGGTAACCGGGGCGGTAACCGGGCGGTACGGGGCCGGTAACCGGAGGTGCTGAGGGAAGCGTTATCCAGATGCTCCGCTTCACTGACACGCTTCCACGCCCCCGGCCTGCGGTTACAGCAAGGGCTGTTGGGGGCTCTGTACAGCCTGCACTGAGCCACGAGGGCAGAGTGTGACCGGGACCGCGGCCTGGCACCCATGGCGGAGAGCGGGGCTACACGATGGCGGCCCGGACCACGAGAGGGCCACTGTGGTCGAGCCGACCCGACAGTCAGGAGGCAAACAAAGATGGCGGCTCAGGGCGCTGGAGGCCCAGGGCACCGGCGCCCTCCCCTTTAAGGAATGGCCCGAGAGCTGATGTTGGCCAGCCTCACAGCCTGCGGGGAAATTTCCCTCGCGAGGCGGTGTGGGGTTGGGGGTCGGTGTGGAGTCAGAGCGGGGCGGTGTGGGGTTGGGGAGCGGTGTGGGGTTGGGGGGCGGTGTGGGGTTGGGGACCGGTGTGGGGTTGGGGGCAATGTGGGGTTGGGGATCGGTGTGGGGTTGGGGGTCGGTGTGGGGTTGGGGGTCGGTGTGGGGTTGGGGGTCGGTGTGGGGTTGGGGGGCAATGTGGGGTTGGGGACCGGTGTGGGGTTGGGGGTCGGTGTGGGGTTGGTTGTCGGTGTGGGGTTGGGGGTCGGTGTGGGGTTGGGGGTCGGTGTGGGGTTGGGGTTGGTTGTCGGTGTGGGGTTGGGGGCCGGTGTGGGGTTGGGGGTCGGTGTGGGGTTGGGGTTGGTTGTCGGTGTGGGGTTGGGGACCGGTGTGGGGTTGGGGGTCGGTGTGGGGTTGGGGGGGCGGTGTGGGGTTGGGGACCGGTGTGGGGTTGGGGGGTCGGTGTGGGGTTGGGGGGCGGTGTGGGGTTGGGGGGGCGGTGTGGGGTTGGGGACCGGTGTGGGGTTGGGGGGGCGGTGTGGGGTTGGGGACCGGTGTGGGGTTGGGGTTGGGGACCGGTGTGGGGTTGGGGACCGGTGTGGGGTTGGGGGGCGGTGTGGGGTTGGGGGGGCGGTGTGGGGTTGGGGGGGCGGTGTGGGGTTGGGGGCCGGTGTGGGGTTGGGGACCGGTGTGGGGTTGGGGGGCGGTGTGGGGTTGGGGACCGGTGTGGGGTTGGGGGGGCGGTGTGGGGTTGGGGGTCGGTGTGGGGTTGGGGGTCGGTGTGGGGTTGGGGGTCGGTGTGGGGTTGGGGGTCGGTGTGGGGTTTGGGGTCGGTGTGGGGTTGGGGGTCGGTGTGGGGTTGGGGACCGGTGTGGGGTTGGGGGGTCGGTGTGGGGTTGGGGGTCGGTGTGGGGTTGGGGGGTCGGTGTGGGGTTGGGGGGTCGGTGTGGGGTTGGGGGTCGGTGTGGGGTTGGGGGGTCGGTGTGGGGTTGGGGGGCAATGTGGGGTTGGGGGGCGGTGTGGGGTTGGGGACCGGTGTGGGGTTGGGGGTCGGTGTGGGGTTGGGGGGCAATGTGGGGTTGGGGGGCAATGTGGGGTTGGGGACCGGTGTGGGGTTGGGGGTCGGTGTGGGGTTGGGGGGCAATGTGGGGTTGGGGGTCGGTGTGGGGTTGGGGACCGGTGTGGGGTTGGGGGGCGGTGTGGGGTTGGGGGTCGGTGTGGGGTTGGGGGGCGGTGTGGGGTTGGGGGTCGGTGTGGGGTTGGGGGTCGGTGTGGGGTTGGGGGTCGGTGTGGGGTTGGGGGTCGGTGTGGGGTTGGGGGGCGGTGTGGGGTTGGGGGATCGGTGTGGGGTTGGGGGTCGGTGTGGGGTTGGGGGTCGGTGTGGGGTTGGGGGTCGGTGTGGGGTTGGGGGGGCGGTGTGGGGTTGGGGGGTCGGTGTGGGGTTGGGGGGGCGGTGTGGGGTTGGGGACCGGTGTGGGGTTGGGGGTCGGTGTGGGGTTGGGGGTCGGTGTGGGGTTGGGGGATCGGTGTGGGGTTGGGGGTCGGTGTGGGGTTGGGGGTCGGTGTGGGGTTGGGGGGGCGGTGTGGGGTTGGGGAGCGGTGTGGGGTTGGGGGGCAATGTGGGGTTGGGGGTCGATGTGGGGTTGGGGGTCGGTGTGGGGTTGGGGGGGCGGTGTGGGGTTGGGGACCGGTGTGGGGTTGGGGGGCAATGTGGGGTTGGGGGTCGGTGTGGGATCTACGTGCTTGGTGTGAAGACGCGATTGTCAGTCGTGCAGTGGCCTGGGGTGTAACCGCGGAGCACTGTATTGCCGTGACAGTGCATCCCCAAACTCCCGGGCAATTTCCCGTAAGGCAGTAGCACCCACCCCTCCCCCAGACAGAAATTTATTCTGCCCCGTCACTGCCTCCTGGAGACGCTAACAGGGGCTATAAAAAGGGTCAAATTTGCCCCCTTTGTGCCCCCCTCACAACTTACTGTCCCACCTTGCTTTGTATCGTCCTCGAATTTGGATACATTACACTCGGTCCCTTCACCTAAGTAATTAATATGGAATGTGAATAGCTGGGGCCCCAGCACTGATCCCTGTGGCACCCCCAAAAGTTACAGCCCGCCAATCTGAAAATGACCCATTGATCCCTACTCTCTGTTTTCCGCCTGTTAACCAATCTCCAATCTATTACCCCCAACCCTGTGAGCCCTACCCTTAGCAATCTTTTATGTGGCCCCTTGTTGAATGCCTTTTGGAAATCCCAATATACTACATCCACTGTTTTCCCCTTATCTACATCCTGAGGTGGTGTAAGGCGCTATATAAATAGAGGTTCTGTTTATGTGCATGGTACGGTTAGACCTTGGGGTCTTGGGATTCCCCCCCAACCCCCTGCCGTCTCCAGGCATTATCGACACTCCAGCCTGACAGTCCCAACCAAAGGACAGCACATCTGCCGGGAAATGCCAGACTCCGGAATGAGGATCCAGCCTCGCTCAGGAATGCCCGAGAAATGCAGACGGAAATAATCCGAGGCCCCGTGCCCCTCCCGAAACCTGACCCAACAACTGAGAGGCTGAGAGCATCTCTGCACGACTCAGTATCCCGATTACATCTCCCGTTGTTAGGGGAGGCGTCCCGTGGCTACAGAGGATCACCAATTACACAGGATTACATAGAATATAACAACAACAACAACTTCTGTTTATATAGCGCCTTTAACGTAGTGAAACGTCCCAAGGTGCTTCACAGGAGGATTATGAGATAAAACAATTTGACACCGAGCTGCATAAGTAGAAATTAGCGCAGGTGACCAAACGCTTGGGTCAAAGAGGTGGGTTTTAAGGAGGAAAGCGGCAGAGAGGTTTTGGCAGGGAGTTCCTGTCATGTATGTAACCACAATGTAACACCACTATATCACTGTGTACACTCAATCTAGATGCACACCTTGACCACAAGGGGTGAACTTGTGGGAGACACTCCTTACCCGATCAAACAGGTATAAAAAGGGAGGTCCCACGCAGGGTCATCGCTTCTGGAGTCCTGTAATAAAGAGTTAAGGTCACAGAGTGACCTTGTCCCCAGAATGTGCCTCGTGTGGTTTCATACTGTGGAGTAAGGACTTTACATTGGCGACGAGAAACGGGAATTCACGACCCACGAGAATGGCCACCGGTAGCACAGAGGAACGGTACTGTGTTGGGGAAGACTGGGATGATTTTGTCGAGAGGCTTCAGCAAAGCTTCGTTACTAAAGACTGGCTGGGGGATGCAGCGGCCGACAAGCGACGGGCTCATCTCCTGACCAGCTGCGGGCCAAAGACTTACGCGCTCATGAAGGACTTACTGGCACCCGAAAAGCCGGCGGACAAAACCTTTGAAGAACTTAGCAAATTGATCGGGGAGCACCTCAAACCGGTGAGTAGCATACATATGGCCCGACACAGATTCTACACCCACCAACGTCAGGAAGGACAGAGCATACCGGACTTCGTAGCGGACCTCCGGCGTTTGGCCAGCCTCTGTAAGTTCACAGACACCTGCAGGGGGGAGATGCTAAGGGACTTCTTTATCGAGGGTATCGGTCATGCGGGAATTTTCCGCAAATTAATTGAGGCCAAGGATTTGACCTTGGAAGCGGCGGCGTTGTTAGCTCAAACTTTCATGGCGGGGGAGGAAGAGACGAAAATAATATACACGCGCAATTCTGTCTCTAACGCGGCGATGGATCAGGGAGTCAACATCATCAATGCAACTCAGAGCCCTGCAGGCAGGCAGGGGCAGTCCGACACTCCCCAGGCAGCAATAGACCCCAGAGTAGGACTTCAACAGAGACAATGGCAGGCTGAACGGACATTCACACCATCACAGTGGACAATGCGGCCCGGGATGGGGCCACTGACACCCACCAATAGGGAACGTAAGAGCAGTCAAAGGGACAGTCAGCGCAGAATGCCTGGCCATAGTCCCTTTGTTCCCAACAATGGAAACTTTAACTCATGCTGGAGGTGTGGGGGAAAACACTCAGCCAGATCTTGCAGATTTCAACAGTTTGTCTGCAGGAACTGCAATCTCAGTGGCCACTTAGCTCGAATGTGCAGGAAGCCTGCAACCAGACTAATATATGAGGCGGATGGACCAGAAGAGGGTTCTGTGAGGCAGGATGACTTTTGGGGCAAATCGATAGGTGCCGAGATTCAGCGGGTCCATGTGGTGAATATTCACAGTTCATACATCAAAACGCCACCAATGATAATGAGGGTCTTAATTAAACGATATCCCTGTGCACATGGAGCTGGACACTGGGGCCAGCCAGTCACTCATGGGCATTCAGCAATTTGAGAAGCTATGGCCACTTAAAACTAGTAGACCCAAATTAGCACGTGTTGAGACACAATTACGGACTTACACTAAAGAAATCATTCCGGTGCTAGGCAGTGCAATGTTGGCTGTCACACACAATGTGTTAGTGAATCGGCTGCTGCTCTGGATTGTCCCGGGCAATGGTCCCGCACTGTTGGGGAGGAGCTGGTTAGCCGAGATGAACTGGAAATGGGGGGATGTTCACGCAATGCCATCGATGGAGTGAAGTTCGTGCTCACAAGTCCTACAACAATTCGAATCACTATTCCAACCTGGCTTCGGAACTTTCAAAGGCACTAAAGTAGTGATACACATCACCCCGGACGCCAGGCCAGTGCACCACAAAGCCAGAGCGGTGCCGTATGTGATGCGGGAAAAGATCGAGAGCGAATTGGACCGGCTGTTGAGAGAGGGCATCATCTTGCCTGTTGAATTCCCGTCTGAAAAGCAGAAGGCTCTGTCAGGATCTGTGGTGACTACAAGGCCACCATCAATCGGGTGTCCCGACAAGATCAATACCCGCTCCCGAGAGCGGAGGACCTCTTCGCCAGGCTGGCAGGTGGCAAGCTGTTCACCAAGTTGGACCTCACTGCAGCCTACATGACCCAGGAACTGGCCGACGAATCTAAACTACTGACCACCATCACCACGCACAAGGGACTGTTCGTTTATTCCATGAGGCTTCTCCTTGGGCGCCGCCATCTTTGATGCTCCGCTGCTCCGACACGATGCCGCCGCCATCTTCTTCTCCGCCGCTCCGGATGCCCTCCGCCACCGCAGCCTCCGCTCCCCTCCGCTGCCACCTGACTTGCCGCCTCTCCAGCGGCCGCACTTGCCGCGTCCCCCACGGCCCCCGTAGCGGCCTCCCCTGTGGCCGCCCGACGCTACCAGCTCCTCGGCGGGGCCCTTCCGAACCGCCGGCCCCTGGATCCCTCGGCACTCCTCCCGCAGCGCCCCGCCGGCTCACTCCCCCCCACTAGGCCCCTCTGTGCAGGGCTGCTTGCCTGTGGGGGCTGGGGCTGCAGGGTCTCTGTGTGAGGCCCGGGCCTGGGGCTTGCCTGTGGGGGCTGGGGCTGCAGGGTCTGTGTGTGAGGCCCGGGCCTGGGGCTTGCCTGTGGGGGCTGAGGCTGCAGGGTCTCTGTGTGAGGCCCGGGCCTGGGGCTTGCCTGTGGGGGCTGGGGCTGCAGGGTCTGTGTGTGAGGCCCGGGCCTGGTGCTTGCCTGTGGGGGCTGGGGCTGCAGGGTCTGTGTGTGAGGCCTGGGGCTTGCCTGTGGGGATTGAGGCTGCAGGGTCTGTGTGAGGCCCGGGCCTGGGGCTTGCCTGTGGGGGCTGGGCCTGCAGGGTCTGTGTGAGGTCCGGGCCTGGGACTTGCCTGTGGGGGCTGAGGCTGCAGGGTCTCTGTGTGAGGCCTGGGCCTGGGGCTTGCCTGTGGGGGCTGGGGCTGCAGGGTCTGTGTGTGAGGCCCAGGCCTGGTGCTTGCCTGTGGGGGCTGGGGCTGCAGGATCTCTGTGTGAGGCCTGGGCCTGGGGCTTGCCTGTGGGGATTGAGGCTGCAGGGTCTGTGTGAGGCCCGGGCCTGGGGCTTGCCTGTGGGGGCTGGGCCTGCAGGGTCTGTGTGTGAGGTCTGGGCCTGGGGCTTGCCTGTGGGGGATTGAGGCTGCAGGGTCTCTGTGTGAGGCCTGGGCCTGGGACTTGCCTGTGGGTGGATTGAGGCTGCAGGGTCTGTGTGAGGCCCGGGCCTGGGACTTGCCTGTGGGGGGATTGAGGCTGCAGCTCCAGCTCGGTCGGCGCTGCTCTCTGGGGACCCGGGGCACGGCAGCACCCCGGGGAGCAGCAGCCTGTGGAGTGATGAAGTCTTCCCAGCTCCCACGGACCGTCCCCATCCACCTCCGGCCGAGGAGTGTCGGCCCATCGCCTGCAACGACCCACAGAGGTAAACCGTGCGTCTCGTCCCCGTGGGATACCTGCACCATCGCTCTGCCGAGAACAGGTGTTAGTTCCCTGGTGTAGGTACGCAGCTTCGCCGTGACCGGGACCAGCTCGGGTCGTGCAGCTGGGTTCATCCACAGTTCATCAAAAGTTCTCCGACTCATCAACGACGGACCCGAGCCCGTGTCCACTTCCATACTCACTGGGATTTATACTTCACTTATCACTGGGGGCGAATCGTCGGTGCACATGGACAGTCCAAGCACCTCATCATCCTCTACCTGCTCCTCACTGAACAGTGGATCATCCCCCATCTCCTCAGCCACACGGTGAGCAGCCCTGCACAGAGCGGAGGCTGCGGCGGCGGAGGGCACCCGGAGCGGCGGAGAAGAAGATGGCGGTGGCATCGTGTCGGAGCTGCAGAGCATCAAAGATGGCAGCGCCCAAGGAGAAGCCTCGTGGAATCCTCCACAGCGCCAGCATGGTGCTGCTTGATTGGCCCCACTCGGCGGACTCTGAGTTCCAGGATCCCGAGTCCGTGCTCTCTGCCCCGGGCAGAGCCACGTTCTGCAGTTTTGTCCGTGGTGAGCGCTATCCTGTGGACAGTGCCTGCCGGGTTCGAGACTGTGTGGATCATCTGCTTGGTGCTGCAAGTCGAGGTCATATGTGCCCGGCTGATGGCGATGGCCTTTGTCAGAGTGACTGTGGGTTCCGTGGCCAGCAGCTTGTGAAGGAGGCCCTCGTGGCCAATCCCCATAACAAAAACGTCCCGTAACGCCTCGTCAAGGTGTGGTGGTCACCCTTATATAGTCCTTCTTACAGGTACTACCAGGGTTTCCCACCGCAGTGCCCTCTGTGGTGTGGCATAGTACTTACATTACATTTAAGGTACTGGGACGATACACACATCATTACATAGCAGTTTCTATGAGATCCCCTCTCATCCTTCTAAACTCCAGTGTATAAAGGCTCAGTTGATCCAGTCTCTCCTCATATGTCAGTCCAGCCATCCCTGGAATCAGTCTCGTGAACCTTCGCTGCACTCCCTCAATATCAAGAATGTCCTTCCTCAGATTAGGAGACCAAAACTGAACACAATATTCCAGGTGAGGCCTCACTAAGGCCCTGTACAACTGCAGTAAGACCTCCCTGCTCCTATACTCAAATCCCCTCGCTATGAAGGCCAACATGCCATTTGCCTTCTTCACCGCCTGCTGTACCTGTACACCAACCTTCAATGACTGATGAACCATGACACCCAGGTCTCGTTGCACCTCCCCTTTTTCTAGTCTGCCGCCATTCAGATAATATTCTGCCTTCATGTTTTTGCCACCAAAATGGATAACCTCACATTTATCCACATTATACTGCATCTGCCATGTATTTGCCCACTCACCTAACCTGTCCAAATCACCCTGCAGCCTCTTAGCATCCTCCTCACAGCTCACACCACCACCTAGTTTAGTATCATCTGCAAATGTGGAGATATTACCCTCAATTCCTTCATCCAAATCATTAATGTATATTGTAAAGAGCTGAGTTCCCAGCACTGAGCCCTGCGGCACTCCACTAGTCACTGCCTCCCATTCCGAAAAGGACCCGTTTATCCCGACTCTCTGCGTCCTGTCTGCCAACCAGTTCTCTATCCACGTCAGTACATTACCCCCAATACCATGTGCTTTGATTTTGCACACCAATCTCTTATGTGGTACTTTGTCAAAGGCCTTTTGAAAGTCCAAATACACCACATCCACTGGTTCTCCCTTGTCTACTCTACTAGTTACATCCTCAAAAAATTCCAGAAGATTGGTCAAGCACGATTTCCCTTTCATAAATCCATGCTGACTTGGACCGATCCTGTCACTGCTTTCCAAATGTGCTGCTATTTCATCCTTAATAACAGATTCCAACATTTTCCCACTACTGATGTCAGGTTAACCGGTCGATAATTACCCGTTTTCTCTCTCCCTCCTTTTTAAAAAAGTGGTGTTACATTAGCTACCCTCCAGTCCATAGGAACTGATCCAGAGTCGATAGACTGTTGGAAAATGATTACCAAAGCATCCGCTATTTCTAGGGCCACCTCCTTAAGTACTCTCGGGATTTATCGGCCTTCGATCTCATCAATTTCCCCAACACAATTTCCCGCCTAATAAGGATATCCTTCAATTCCTCCTTCTCACTAGACCCTCGGTCCCCTAGTACATTCGGAAGGTTATTTGTGTCTTCCTTCGTGAAGACAGAACCAAAGTACTTGTTCAATTGGTCTGCCATTTCTTTGTTCCCCATTATAAATTCACCTGAGTCCGACTGCAAGGGACCTACGTTTGTTTTAACCAATCTTTTTCTCTTCATATATCTATAGAAGTTTTTGCAGTCAGTTTTTATGTTCCCGGCAAGCTTCCTCTCATACTCTATTTCCCCCTCTTAATTAAACCCTTTGTCCTCCTCTGCTGAATTCTAAATTTCTCCCAGTCCTCAGGTTTGCTACTTTTTCTGGTCAATTTATATGCCTCTCCCTTGGATCTAACACTATCCTTAATTTCCCTTGTTAGCACGGTTGAGCCACCTTCCCTGTTATATTTTTACTCCAGACAGGGATGTACAACTGTTGAAGTTCATCCATGTGATTTATAAATGTTTGCCATTGCCTATCCACCGTCAACCCTTTAAGTATCATTTGCCAGTCTATTCTAGCCAATTCACCCCTCATACTGTCGAAGTTAGCTTTCTTTATGTTTAGGACCCTAGTTTCTGAATTAACTGTGTCACTCTCAATCTTAATAAAGAATTCTACCATATTATGGTCACTCTTCCCCAAGGGACCTCGCACAACAAGATTGCTAATTAGTCCCTTCTCATTACACATCACCCAGTCTAGGATGGCCAGCTCTCTAGTCAGTTCCTCCACATATTGATCAAGAAAACCATCCCTAATATACTCCAGGAAATCCTCCTCTACCGCATTGCTACCAGTTCGGTTAACCCAATCTATATGTAGATTAAAGTCGCCCATGATAACTGCTGTACCTTTATTGCATGCATCCCTTATTTCTTGTTTTATGCTGTCCGCAACCTCACTACTACTGTTTGGTGACCTGTACACAACTCCCACTAGCGTTTTCTGCCCTTTGGTATTCCGCAGCTGCACCATACCGATTCAACATCATCCAGGCTAATGTCCCTCCTTACTATTGTATTAATTTCTTCTTTAACCAGCAACGCCACCCCGCCTCCTTTTCCTTTCTGTCTATCCTTCTTAAATATTGAATACCCCTGGATGTTGAGTTCCCAGCCTTGGTCACCCTGGAGCCATGTCTCCGTGATGCCAATTACATCATACCCATTAACTGCTATCTGCGCAGTTAATTCGTCCACCTTATTCCGAATACTCCTCTTTTTAACACACTTTGCCCCTTTAGAATTTTGCTGTAATGTGGTCCTTTTTGTTTTTTGCCTTGGGATTCTCTGCCCTCCACTTTTACTATTCTCCTTTTTATATTTTGCCTCTGTCTCCCTTTTATTTCCCTCTGCCTCCCTGCATAGGTTCCCATCCCCCTGCCATATTAGTTTAACTCCTCCCCAACAGCACTAGCAAACACTCCCCCTAGGACATTGGTTCCGGTCCTGCCCAGGTGCAGACCGTCCGGTTTGTACTGGTCCCACCTCCCCCAGAACCGGTTCCAATGCCCCAGGAATTTGAATCCCTCCCTGCTGCACCATTCGTCAAGCCACGTATTCATCTGAGCTATCCTGCGATTCCTACTCTGACTAGCACGTGGCACTGGTAGCAATCCTGAGATTACTACTTTTGAGGTCCTACTTTTTAATTTAGCTCCTAGCTCCCTAAATTTGTCTCGTAGGACCTCATCCCATTTTTTACCGATATCGTTGGCACCAATGTGCACCACCACAACTGGCTGTTCACCCTCCCTTTTCAGAATGTCCTGCACCCGCTCCGAGACATCCTTGATCCTTGCACCAGGGAGGCAACATACCATCCTGGAGTCTCGGTTGCGGCCAACATCCCCAGCATCGAAGCACTGACCACACTCGACCAGCTCCATTGGGCGGGCCACATCATCCACATGCCTGACACAAGACTCCCAAAGCAAGCGCTCTACTCGGAACTCCTACACGGCAAGCGATCCCCAGGTGGGCAGAGGAAACGTTTCAAGGACACTCTCAAAGCCTCCCTGATAAAATGCAACATCCCCACTGACACCTGGGAGTCCCTGGCCAAAGACCGCCCTAAGTGGAGGAAGTGCATCCGGGAGGGCGCTGAGCACCTCGAGTCTCGTTGCCGAGAGCATGCAGAAACCAAGCGCAGGCAGCGGAAGGAGCGTGCGGCAAACCTGTCCCACCCTCCCCTTCCCTCAACCACTGTCTGTCCCACCTGTGACAGAGATTGTAATTCCCTGATTGAACTGTTCAGTCACCTGAGAACTCACTTTCAGAGTAGAAGCAAGTCTCCCTCGATTCCGAGGGACTGCCTGTGATGATGAATAGGTGAAGTGCAGGCGCTCAGTGTGGGAGAGCAACTCGGAACCGAGGGGCTGTGGGCTGTGCCAGCTTACTGTGTGGCACAGGCGGTGAGGGAGTGGGTGGGGGGAGCGGGGTGTCACTGTGTGCTGGGCACATGCCGAGGTCAGAGCCCGGCAGCGAGAGCAGGCAGTGTGACTGACAGGAGCTGGCTGGGCTGTGCAGCCTCTTCAATGTCTATGCAAAACAGCGGCAGGCACAGTGAAAGGGCCCCTTTCATCCTCTCTCCCTCTCTCCCCCACGTCCCACTGAATCCCAATCCATTCACAAATCCGGACCGATTCCCCCCTCCCCAAGAAAAGCTCGCAGGCGTTCCACAGACGCTGGCTGGAAGGGGCGACCCGTGGGTCTGTGTGTTTGTATTCTCAGTGTCCCAGGGAGGGGGAGCTGGATTGTCAGTGAGCTGTGTGGCGCTCGGGCAACTGCTGGCAGACACATTGCTGGAGACAAGTGGGGCTTTGTGCCGGGACAGCCTTGCACTGACCGAGTCTCTGAGCACACTGACACTCAAAACCCGCCCAGGAATAAAACAAAAAGCTCACCCCGCCCTGGCTCCAGTGGACGGTTGGTGATCGGTGGGGGGGGTTAGACTGTGGGAGGGGGGGGGGGGGGGGGTGGGTTAGACTGTGGGGGGGGGGGGGTGGGTTAGACTGTGGGAGGGGGGGTTACACTGTGGGGGTGGGTGGGGGGGCTAGACTGTGGGGGGGGGTTAGACTGTAGGGGGGGTTAGACTGTGTGGGGGGGGGTTAGATTGTGGGGGGGTTAGACTGTGGTGGGGGGTGGGGGGGGGTTAGTCTGTGGGGTGGGTGGGGGGGGTTAGACTGTGGGGGGGATTAGACTGTGGGGGCGGGGGGGGGGGTTAGACTGTGAGGGGGGGGTTAGACTGTGGGGGTGGGTGGGGGAGGTTAGACTGTGGGGGGGGGTTAGACTGTGGGGGGCGGTTAGACTGTGGGGGGGGTTAGACTGTGGGGGGGAGGCTGGGTTAGACTGTGGGGGGGGTTAGACTGTGGGGGGGTGGTTAGACTGTGGGGGGGTTAGACTGTGGGGGGGAGGGTTACACTGTGGGGGGGGGTTAGACTGTGGGGGGGGTTAGATTGTGGGGGGGGGGGTTAGACTGTGGGGGGGGTTAGACTGTGGGGGGTGGTGGGGGGGGTTAGACTGTGGGGTGGGTGGGGGGGGTTAGACTGTGGGGGGGGGTTAGACTGTGGGGGTGGGTTAGACTGTGGGGGCGGGTGGGGGGGGGGTTAGACTGTGGTGGGGGGTGGGGGGGGTTAGTCTGTGGGGTGGGTGGGGGGGGGTTAGACTGTGGGGGGGGGGTTAGACTGTGGGGGGGGGGGTGGGTGAGTTAGACTGTGGGAGGGGGGGTTAGACTGTGGGGGGGGGTGGGTTAGACTGTGGGGGGGGGGTGGGTGAGTTAGACTGTGGGAGGGGGGTTAGACTGTGGGGGGGGGTGGGTTAGACTGTGGGGGTGGGTGGGGGGTTAGACTGTGGGGGGGGTTAGACTGTAGGGGGGGGTTAGACTGTGTGGGGTGGTTAGACTGTGGGGGGGTGGGGGGGGTTAGTCTGTGGGGGTGGGTGGGGTGGGTTAGACTGTGGTGGGGGGGGGTTAGACTGTGGGGGGGGGGGGTTAGACTGTGGGGGGAGGGGTTAGACTGTGGGGGGGGGTTAGACTGTGGGGGTGGGTGGGGGGGGTTAGACTGTGGGGGGGGGGGTTAGACTGTGGGGGGGTTAGACTGTGGGGGGAGGGGTTAGACTGTGGGGGGGGTTAGACTGTGGGGGTGGGTGGGGGGGGCTAGACTGTGGGGGGGGGGGTTAGACTGTGGGGGGGGGTTAGACTGTGGGGGTGGGTGGGGGGGGTTAGACTATGGGGGTGGGTGGGGGGGGTTAGACTGTGTGCTCACCGCCTCCTCCAAACACACCACTGCAACACAGTCTGTCCGCGCAGGACAGACCCTGCTCACAGGCAACCCCCACTCACCCCAACCCCCCCACTCCTCCCCCCTCTCCTCTCACCCCACCCCCAAACACCCCTCACCCCCCGCCCCTACCCTCACCCCATGTCCACCCTCACCCCAACCCCCCTCACCCCAAGCCCCACCCCTCACCCTCTGATACCCCCTCACCCCGCCCCCACCCCCCACCACCTCGCCCCCCCACCCCACCCCTCACACCCCGCCCCCAACCCACCGTACCACTAGCCCCCCACCCCACAACACCCCTCACCCCAACCCCCCTCACCCCAAGCCCCACCCCTCACCCTCTGATACACCCTCATCCCAACCCCTCCCACCCCCCGCCTGCAACCCCCCAAACCCCTCACTCCACCCCCTCACCACCGCCCCCACCCCACCCCCCTCAATCCCCACTCCCTCAACCCCCCCTCACCCACCTCACTCCCCGCCCTTGCCCCTCATCCCCACCTCCCCCTCCACGCCCGCCCCCTCCCCCTGCACTTTCCCCCGATATCCCCTCCCCCACCCCGCCCCCTCATCCCTCCCCCTGCACTTTCCCCTCTGCCCCACCCCCTTCGCTCCATCCACCCACCCCCCTCACCGCCACCCACCCCAGCCCCCACCCCACCCCCTCTCACCCCAGCCCCCACCCCACCCCCTCTCACCCCAACTTCTGTTTGAGGCTGAACCAGACTGTTCTCAACCTTGGTGTCATATTTGACCCTGAAGTGAACTTTCGACCACATATACTCAACATAACGAAGACTGCCTATTTCCACCTTCGTAACATCGCCCGTCTCCACCCCTGCCTCAGCTCTTCTGCTGCTGAAGCCCTCATCCATGCCTTTGTTACTCTAGACTTGAATATTCCAACACACTCCTGGCTGGCCTCCCACATTCTACCCTACGTAAACCAAAGGTGATCCAAAACTCGGCTGCCCATGTCTTAACTCGCACCAAGTCCCGCTCATCCATTACCCCCTGTGCTCGCTGACCTACATTGGCTTCGGGTTAAGCAATGCCTCGATTTTCAAAATTCCCATCCTTGTCTTCAAATCCCTCCATGGCCCTCGCCCCTCCCTATCTTTGTAACCTCCTTCAGCCCCACAACCCCCCGAGATGTCTGCACTCCTCTAATTCTGCCCTCCTGAGCATCCCTGATTATAATCGCTCCACCATCGGTGGCCGTGCCTTCTGTTGCCTGGGCCCCAAGCTCTGGAACTCCCTCCCTAAACCTCTCCGCCTCTACCTCCCTTTCCTTCTGCAAGACTCTCCTTAAAACCTACCTCTTTGACCTGCCCTAATATTTACTTATGGGGCTTGGTGTCAAAATTATAATCTCACAACACTCCTGTGAAGCGACTTGGGATGTTAAGGGTGCTATATAAATACAAGTTGGTGTTGTTATCACATTGCTGTGTGTGGGAGCTTGCTGTGCGCAAATTGGCTGCTGTGTTTCCCACATTACAACAGTGACCACAATTGAAAAAGTACTTCATTGGCTGCAAAGCGCTTTGGGACATCCGGCGGTCATGCAATACGCTGGCGGAATACAGTGCATCTGTATTAATCTTACCCTGGGGGGATAGTGAGGAGGGAGTGTTTGAGCCATTGTTGCCCGAGGTGCTGCCCGGTGTCACTCGTGTGTGTGAGAGTGTGCGGGAGTGACGGGAGAGCTGAGGCCTGGGCAGGCAGCGGGCGGGTGGAAGAGCCGGAGCCCAGAGACTGAGGTATCGGGTGTTGGTGCGTGTGGAGAGCGGGAGGGGCCCGGGCCCGGGCCGGGAGGCGACGCTCAATCGCAACACTTACTCACGGGCCTCCGACGTGTCGGGACCCGGCCAGCCTCCCCCTCAAGCACCAACACGATCCCTGAACAAACACACTCAGGGTTCCAGCCAAACCCGCGATGTTCTCACGGTCTCAGAACTGCAAGCTCCGGCCAACACTGCCCGGGGCAACTCTGCCTGAGTGTGGCGAGCATCAGGAGCGCTGTGTCGCTGCCAGAGACTAGCAGGCGATGCCCCCTCTCCCAGCCCTCACTGCCCCCTCTCCCAGCCCTCACTGCCCCCTCTCCCAGCCCCCTCTCCCAACCCTCACTGCCCCCTCTCACTGCCCCCTCTCCCAGCCCTCACTGCCCCCTCTCCCAGCCCCCTCTCCCAGTCCTCACTGCCCCCTCTCACTGCCCCCTCTCCCAACCCTCACTGCCCCCTCTCACTGCCCCCTCTCCGAACCCTCACTGCCCCCTCTCCCAACCCCTCTCCCAGCCCTCACTGCCCCCTCTCCCAACCCTCACTGCCCCCTCTCCCAACCCCTCTCCCAGCCCTCACTGCCCCCTCTCCCAACCCTCACTGCCCCGTCTCCCAACCCCTCTCCCAGCCCTCACTGCCCCCTCTCCCAACCCTCACTGCCCCGTCTCCCAACCCCTCTCCCAGCCGTCACTGCCCCCTCTCCCAACATCACTGCCCCCTCTCCCAATCCCTCTCCCAACCCTCACTGCCCCCTCTCCCAACCCTCACTGCCCCCTCTCCCAACCCCTCTCCCAGCCCTCACTCCCAAACCTCACTGCCCCCTCTCCCAACCCTCACTGCCCCCTCTCCCAACCCCTCTCCCAACCCTCACTGCCCCCTCTCCCAACCCTCACTGCCCCCTCTCCCAACCCTCACTGCCCCCTCTCCCAACCCCTCTCCCAGCCCTCACTGCCCCCTCTCCCAACCCTCACTGCCCCGTCTCCCAACCCCTCTCCCAGCCCTCACTGCCCCCTCTCCCAACCCTCACTGCCCCGTCTCCCAACCCCTCTCCCAGCCGTCACTGCCCCCTCTCCCAACATCACTGCCCCCTCTCCCAATCCCTCTCCCAACCCTCACTGCCCCCTCTCCCAACCCTCACTGCCCCCTCTCCCAACCCCTCTCCCAGCCCTCACTCCCAAACCTCACTGCCCCCTCTCCCAACCCTCACTGCCCCCTCTCCCAACCCCTCTCCCAACCCTCACTGCCCCCTCTCCCAACCCTCACTGCCCCCTCTCCCAGCCCTCACTGCCCCCTCTCCCAGCCCTCACTGCCCCCTCTCCCAACCCTCACTGCCCCCTCTCCCAGCCCTCACTGCCCCCTCTCCAGCCCTCACTGCCCCCTCTCCCAGCCTTCACTGCCCCCTCTCCCAGCCCTCACTGCCCCCTCTCCCAACATCACTGCCCCCTCTCCCAACATCACTGCCCCCTCTCCCAACCCTCACTGCCCCCTCTCCCAACCCTCACTGCCCCCTCTCCCAACCCCTCTCCCAACCCTCACTGCCCCCTCTCCCAGCCCTCACTGCCCCCTCTCCCAACATCACTGCCCCCTCTCCCAACATCACTGCCCCCTCTCCCAACCCCTCTCCCAGCCCTCACTGCCCCCTCTCCCAACCCTCACTGCCCCCTCTCCCAACCCTCACTGCCCCCTCTCCCAACCCCTCTCCCAACCCTCTCTGCCCCCTCTCCCAGCCCTCACTGCTCCCTCTCCCAACCCTCACTGCCCCCTCTCCCAACCCTCACTGCCCCCTCTCCCAACCCTCACTGCCCCCTCGCCCAATCCCAACCCCTCTCCCAACCCTCACTGCCCCCTCTCCCCAACATCACAGCCCCCTCTCCCAACACTCACTGCCCCCCTCTCCCAACCCTCACTGCCCCCTCTCCCAGCACTCCCAACATCAGCATAATGGATACCCGGGAGTGAGTTACAGGCTGGGATATAATCGAAGGGCTCAGGGGGGGGGTTTATATATAGAATAACAGATATCCGGGAGTGAGTTACAGGCTGGAATCTAATCGAGGGGTTGGGGGGGGGGGGGGTGGTTATAAATAGAATAACAGATCAGTTAGGGTTGTGCTGTGATGCCCACTTTAGTCAAACAGCTTGCCAACAATAACTTGTCCGGTTTTGTGAAAATCCGTGATTGGTGCCAGCGAGAGTCAGGAGAGGGGACTGGGGGCTTCGGGAAGCTGTTTGCAATCTCCGGGAGTTCCCTATCTGTGGGAATCCCTGGGGTGAGGCGGCTCTCCCACAGCAGCTTCTCCACTATTGCAATGCAGGGTGGTTTGCTCCGGCTCTGGGACACAGCACACCCCTGCCAGTCGGCCCAAAGCACTTCACAGCCAATGAAGTACATGTAGGAGATGTAGGAGTGTAGTCACTGTTGTAATGTGAGAAACGCAGCAGCCAATTTGCGCACAGCAAGCTCCCACAAACAGCAATCATAGGTTTTCGTTATGTTGGTTGAGGATAAATATTGGCCCCAGGATACCAGGAATAACTCCCCTGCTCTTCTTCGAAATAGTGGCCATGGGATCTTTTACATCAACCTGAGAGAGCAGACGGAGCCTGGTTTAACGTCTCATCCGACAGACGGTTTAACGCCTCATCCGAAAGACTGTCCCTCCGATACTGCAACGCTCCCTCAGTACTGCCCCTCCGACAGTGCGCCGCTCCCTCAGTACTGCCCCTCCGACAGTGCGGCACTCCCTCAGTACTGCCCCTCCAATACTGCAACACTCCCTCAGTCCTGCCCCTCCGACAGTGCGGCGCTCCCTCAGTACTGCCACTCCGATAGTGCGGCACTCCCTCAGTACTGCCCCTCCAATACTGCAACACTCCCTCAGTACTGCCCCTCCGACAGTGCGGCACTCCCTCAGTACTGCCCCTCCAATACTGCAACACTCCCTCAGTACTGCCCCTCCAACAGTGCGGCACTCCCTCAGTACTGCCCCTCCAATACTGCAACACTCCCTCAGTCCTGCCCCTCCGACAGTGCGGCACTCCCTCAGTACTGCCCCTCCGATACTGCAACGCTCCCTCAGTACTGCCCCTCCGACAGTGCGGCGCTCCCTCAGTACTGCCCCTCCGACAGTGCGGCGCTCCCTCAGTACTGCCACTCCGATACTGCAACGCTCCCTCAGTACTGCCCCTCCGACAGTGCGGCACTCCCTCAGTACTGCCCCTCCGATACGGCAACGCTCCCTCAGTACTTCCCCTCCGACAGTGCGGCACTCCCTCAGTACTGCCCCTCCGATACTGCAACGCTCCCTCAGTACTGCCACTCCGATAGTGCGGCACTCCCTCAGTACCTCCCCTGGCGCTCCCTCAGTACTGCCCCTCCGACAGTGCGGCGCTCCCTCAGTACTGCTCCTCCGACAGTGCGGCGCTCCCTCAGTACTGCCCCTCCGACAGTGCGGCGCTCCCTCAGTACTGCCCCTCCGACAGTGCGGCACTCCCTCAGTACTGCCCCTCCGATACGGCAACGCTCCCTCAGTACTGCCCCTCCGACAGTGCGGCACTCCCTCAGTACTGCCCCTCCGATACTGCAACGCTCCCTCAGTACTGCCACTCCGATAGTGCGGCACTCCCTCAGTACCGCCCCTGGCGCTCCCTCAGTACTGCCCCTCCGACAGTGCGGCGCTCCCTCAGTACTGCTCCTCCGACAGTGCGGCGCTCCCTCAGTACTGCCCCTGGCGCTCCCTCAGTACTGCCCCTCCGACAGTGCGGCGCTCCCTCAGTACTGCCCCTCCGACAGTGCGGCGCTCCCTCAGTACTGCCCCTCCGACAGTGCGGCGCTCCCTCAGTACTGCTCCTCCGACAGTGCGGCGCTCCCTCAGTACTGCCCCTGGCGCTCCCTCAGTGCTGCCCCTCCGACAGTGCGGCGCTCCCTCAGTACTGCCCCTCCGAAAGTGCGGCGCTCCCTCAGTACTGCCCCTCCGACAGTGCGGCACTCCCTCAGTACTGCCCCTCCGACAGTGCTGCGCTCCCTCAGTACTGCCCCTCCGACAGACGCTCCTCAAAACCTATGTGGCTCGGTGTCAGATTTTGTTAATCTATCCTGTGAAACGTCTTGGGACATTTTAGTCGGTTAAAGGCGCTATATACACGCTGCTTGTTGAGCGAGCAGCGATGAATGGGGTGGGTGTGATTCGGTGGCCAGGTTTTGCAGAAGGTCCCAGCCTGGACATGCAGCGAAACTCTGATACACAAGCACTCGAGGAGCCGTCAGTGACAAGGGACAAGAAAAGGCAGGTTGTGGCAGACAGAGGCCAGGCCCAGAGCTTCCCATGGCAGATAATTGCAATACCTGTTTTTAATAAAAACCACAATTGAAATGTTTTTGAAGGTTTGGTGAGAATTCGGGCCCCCAGGCTTTCAGACCTGGAGAGAGCGTGATGGAGAATAAATCCTCCAACTCACTTACTGACACGGCCCAAGAACAGCCAGTTGTCGTGGTGCACATTGGTACCAACGACATAGGTTAAAAAAAGGGGTGAGGTCCTACGAAAAGAATTTAAGGAGCTAGGAGCTAAATTAAAAAGTAGGACCTCAAAAGTAGTAATCTCGGGATTGCTACCAGTGCCACGTGCTAGTCAGAGTAGGAATCGCAGATAGCTCAGATGAATACATGGCTTGAGCAGTGGTGCAGCAGGGAGGGATTCAAATTCTTGGGGCATTGGAACCTGTTCTGGGGGAGGTGGGACCAGTACAAAGCGGACGGTCTGCACCTGGGCAGGACCGGAACCAATGTCCTAGGGGGAGTGTTTGCTAGTGCTGTTGGGGAGGAGTTAAACTAATATTGCAGGGGGATGGGAACCTATGCAGGGAGACAGAGGGAGACAAAAAGGAGGCAAAAGCAAAAGACAGAAAGGAGATGAGGAAAAGTGGAGGGCAGAGAAACCCAAGGCAAAGAACAAAAAGGGCCACTGTACAGCAAAATTCTAGAAGGACAAAGGGTGTTAAAAAAGCAAGCCTGAAGGCTTTGTGTCTCAATGCAAGAAGTATCCGCAATAAGGTGGATGAATTAACTGTGCAAATAGATGTTAACAAATATGATGTGATTGGGATTACAGAGACGTGGCTCCAGGATGATCAGGGCTGGGAACTCAACATCCAGGGGTATTCAACATTCAGGAAGGATAGAATAAAAGGAAAAGGAGGTGGGGTAGCATTGCTGGTTAAAGAGGAGATTAATGCAATAGTTAGGAAAGACATTAGCTTGGATGATGTGGAATCTATATGGGTAGAGCTGCAGAACACTAAAGGGCAAAAATCGTTAGTGGGAGTTGTGTACAGACCTCCAAACAGTAGTAGTGATGTTGGGGAGGGCATCAAACAGGAAATTAGGAGTGCATGCAATAAAGGTGTAGCAGCTATAATGGGTGACTTTAATATGCACATAGATTGGGCTAGCCAAACTGGAAGCAATACGGTGGAGGAGGATTTCCTGGAATGCATAAGGGATGGTTTTCTAGACCAATATGTCGAGGAACCAACTAGGGGGGAGGCCATCTTAGACTGGGTGTTGTGTAATGAGAGAGGATTAATTAGCAATCTCATTGTGTGAGGCCCCTTGGGGAAGAGTGACCATAATATGGTGGAATTCTGCATTAGGATGGAGAATGAAACAGTTAATTCAGAGACCATGATCCAGAACTTAAAGAAGGGTAACTTTGAAGGTATGAGGCGTGAATTGGCTAAGATAGATTGGCTAATGATACTTAAGGGGTTGACTGTGGATGGGCAATGGCAGACATTTAGAGACCGCATGGATGAATTACAACAATTGTACATTCCTGTCTGACGTAAAAATAAAAAAGGGAAGGTGGCTCAACCGTGGCTATCTAGGGAAATCAGGGATAGTATTAAAGCCAAGGAAATGGCATACAAATTGGCCAGAAATAGCAGCGAACCTGGGGACTGGGAGAAATTTAGAACTCAGCAGAGGAGGACAAAGGGTTTGATTCGGGCAGGGAAAATGGAGTACGAGAAGAAGCTTGCAGGGAACATTAAGGCGGATTGCAAAAATTTCTATAGGTATGTAAAGAGAAAAAGGTTAGTAAAGACAAACGTAGGTCCCCTGCAGTCAGAATCAGGGGAAGTCATAACGGGGAACAAAGAAATGGCAGACCAATTGAACAAGTACTTTGGTTCAGTATTCACTAAGGAGGACACAAACAACCTTCCGGATATAAAAGTGGTCAGAGGGTCTATTAAGGAGGAGGAACTGAGGGAAATCTTTATTAGTCGGGAAATTGTGTTGGGGAAATTGATGGGATTGAAGGCCGATAAATCCTCAGGGCCTGATGGACTGCATCCCAGAGTACTTAAGGAGGTGGCCTTGGAAATAGCGGATGCATTGACAGTCATTTTCCAACATTCCATTGACTCTGGATCAGTTCCTATCGAGTGGAGGGTAGCCAATGTAACCCCACTTTTTAAAAAAGGAGGGAGAGAGAAAGCAGGGAATTATAGACCGGTCAGCCTGACCTCAGTAGTGGGTAAAATGATGGAATCAATTATTAAGGATGTCATAGCAGCGCATTTGGAAAATGGTGACATGATAGGTCCAAGTCAGTATGGATTTGTGAAAGGGGGATCATGCTTGACAAATCTTCTGGAATTTTTTGAGGATGTTTCCAATAAAGTGGACAAAGGAGTACCAGTTGATGTGGTATATTTGGACTTTCAAAAGGCTTTCGACAAGGTCCCACACAGGAGATTAATGTGCAAAGTTAAAGCACATGGGATTGGGGGTAGTGTGCTGACGTGGATTGAGAACTGGTTGTCAGACAGGAAGCAAAGAGTAGGAGTAAATGGGTACTTTTCGGAATGGCAGGCAGTGACTAGTGGGGTACCGCAGGGTTCTGTGCTGGGGCCCCAGCTGTTTACATTGTACATTAATGATTTAGACGAGGGGATTAAATGTAGTATCTCCAAATTTGAAATGTTTTTGAAGGTTTGGTGAGAATTCGGGCCCCCAGGCTTTCAGACCTGGAGAGAGCGTGATGGAGAATAAATCCTCCAACTCACTTACTGACACGGCCCGAGAACAGCCAGTTGTCGTGGTGCACATTGGTACCAACGACATAGGTTAAAAAAGGGGTGAGGTCCTACGAAAAGAATTTAAGGAGCTAGGAGCTAAATTAAAAAGTAGGACCTCAAAAGTAGTAATCTCGGGATTGCTACCAGTGCCACGTGCTAGTCAGAGTAGGAATCGCAGATAGCTCAGATGAATACATGGCTTGAGCAGTGGTGCAGCAGGGAGGGATTCAAATTCTTGGGGCATTGGAACCTGTTCTGGGGGAGGTGGGACCAGTACAAAGTGGACGGTCTGCACCTGGGCAGGACCGGAACCAATGTCCTAGGGGGAGTGTTTGCTAGTGCTGTTGGGGAGGAGTTAAACTAATATTGCAGGGGGATGGGAACCTATGCAGGGAGACAGAGGGAGACAAAAAGGAGGCAAAAGCAAAAGACAGAAAGGAGATGAGGAAAAGTGGAGGGCAGAGAAACCCAAGGCAAAGAACAAAAAGGGCCACTGTACAGCAAAATTCTAGAAGGACAAAGGGTGTTAAAAAAGCAAGCCTGAAGGCTTTGTGTCTCAATGCAAGAAGTATCCGCAATAAGGTGGATGAATTAACTGTGCAAATAGATGTTAACAAATATGATGTGATTGGGATTACAGAGACGTGGCTCCAGGATGATCAGGGCTGGGAACTCAACATCCAGGGGTATTCAACATTCAGGAAGGATAGAATAAAAGGAAAAGGAGGTGGGGTAGCATTGCTGGTTAAAGAGGAGATTAATGTAATAGTTAGGAAAGACATTAGCTTAGATGATGTGGAATCTATATGGGTAGAGCTGCAGAACACCAAAGGGCAAAAATCGTTAGTGGGAGTTGTGTACAGACCTCCAAACAGTAGTAGTGATGTTGGGGAGGGCATCAAACAGGAAATTAGGAGTGCATGCAATAAAGGTGTAGCAGCTATAATGGGTGACTTTAATATGCACATAGATTGGGCTAGCCAAACTGGAAGCAATACGGTGGAGGAGGATTTCCTGGAATGCATAAGGGATGGTTTTCTAGACCAATATGTCGAGGAACCAACTAGGGGGGAGGCCATCTTAGACTGGGTGTTGTGTAATGAGAGAGGATTAATTAGCAATCTCATTGTGTGAGGCCCCTTGGGGAAGAGTGACCATAATATGGTGGAATTCTGCATTAGGATGGAGAATGAAACAGTTAATTCAGAGACCATGATCCAGAACTTAAAGAAGGGTAACTTTGAAGGTATGAGGCATGAATTGGCTAAGATAGATTGGCTAATGATACTTAAGGGGTTGACTGTGGATGGGCAATGGCAGACATTTAGAGACCGCATGGATGAATTACAACAATTGTACATTCCTGTCTGACGTAAAAATAAAAAAGGGAAGGTGGCTCAACCGTGGCTATCTAGGGAAATCAGGGATAGTATTAAAGCCAAGGAAATGGCATACAAATTGGCCAGAAATAGCAGCGAACCTGGGGACTGGGAGAAATTTAGAACTCAGCAGAGGAGGACAAAGGGTTTGATTCGGGCAGGGAAAATGGAGTACGAGAAGAAGCTTGCAGGGAACATTAAGGCGGATTGCAAAAATTTCTATAGGTATGTAAAGAGAAAAAGGTTAGTAAAGACAAACGTAGGTCCCCTGCAGTCAGAATCAGGGGAAGTCATAACGGGGAACAAAGAAATGGCAGACCAATTGAACAAGTACTTTGGTTCAGTATTCACTAAGGAGGACACAAACAACCTTCCGGATATAAAAGTGGTCAGAGGGTCTATTAAGGAGGAGGAACTGAGGGAAATCTTTATTAGTCGGGAAATTGTGTTGGGGAAATTGATGGGATTGAAGGCCGATAAATCCTCAGGGCCTGATGGACTGCATCCCAGAGTACTTAAGGAGGTGGCCTTGGAAATAGCGGATGCATTGACAGTCATTTTCCAACATTCCATTGACTCTGGATCAGTTCCTATCGAGTGGAGGGTAGCCAATGTAACCGCACTTTTTAAAAAAGGAGGGAGAGAGAAAGCAGGGAATTATAGACCGGTCAGCCTGACCTCAGTAGTGGGTAAAATGATGGAATCAATTATTAAGGATGTCATAGCAGCGCATTTGGAAAATGGTGACATGATAGGTCCAAGTCAGTATGGATTTGTGAAAGGGGGATCATGCTTGACAAATCTTCTGGAATTTTTTGAGGATGTTTCCAATAAAGTGGACAAAGGAGTACCAGTTGATGTGGTATATTTGGACTTTCAAAAGGCTTTCGACAAGGTCCCACACAGGAGATTAATGTGCAAAGTTAAAGCACATGGGATTGGGGGTAGTGTGCTGACGTGGATTGAGAACTGGTTGTCAGACAGGAAGCAAAGAGTAGGAGTAAATGGGTACTTTTCGGAATGGCAGGCAGTGACTAGTGGGGTACCGCAGGGTTCTGTGCTGGGGCCCCAGCTGTTTACATTGTACATTAATGATTTAGACGAGGGGATTAAATGTAGTATCTCCAAATTTGCGGATGACACTAAGTTGGGTGGCAGTGTGAGCTGCGAGGAGGATGCTATGAGGCTGCAGAGTGACTTGGATAGGTTAGGTGAGTGGGCAAATGCGTGGCAGATGAAGTATAATGTGGATAAATGTGAGGTTATCCACTTTGGTGGTAAAAACAGAGAGACAGACTATTTTCTGAATGGTGACAGATTAGGAAAAGGGAAGGTGCAACGAGACCTGGGTGTCATGGTACATCAGTCATTGAAGGTTGGCATGCAGGTACAGCAGGCGGTTAAGAAAGCAAATGGCATGTTGGCCTTCATAGCGAGGGGATTTGAGTACAGGGGCAGGGAGGTGTTGCTACAGTTGTACAGGGCCTTGGTGAGGCCACACCTGGAGTATTGTGTCCAGTTTTGGTCTCCTAACTTGAGGAAGGACATTCTTGCTATTGAGGGAGTGCAGCGAAGATTCACCAGACTGATTCCCGGGATGGTGGGACTGACCTATCAAGAAAGACTGGATCAACTGGGCTTGTATTCACTGGAGTTCAGAAGAGTGAGAGGGGACCTCATAGAAACGTTTAAAATTCTGACGGGTTTGGACAGGTTGGATGCAGGAAGAATGTTCCCAATGTTGGGGAAGTCCAGAACCAGGGGTCACAGTCTAAGGATAAGGGGTAAGCCATTTAGGACCGAGATAAGGAGAAACTTCTTCACCCAGAGAGTGGTGAACCTGTGGAATTCTCTACCACAGGAAGTAGTTGAGGCCAATTCACTAAATATATTCAAAAGGGAGTTAGATGTCGTCCTTACTACTCGGGGGATCAAGGGGTATGGCGTGAAAGCAGGAAGTGGGTACTGAAGTTTCATGTTCAGCCATGAACTCATTGAATGGCGGTGCAGGCTAGAAGGGCTGAATGGCCTGCTCCTGCACCTATTTTCTATGTTTCTATGTTTCTATATCGGGAGGGGGGGATCGCTCCCTGTATCACCCCACACCACCCCGAACACACACACTGGGGGTACGGGGCTCGGGGAGGGGGGACTGGGGAATGGGGGTCGGGAGAGAGGGGGACTGTGGAGAGGGGGAGAGAGGGACTGGGGAAAGAGAGATTGTGGAGAGGGGGAGAGGGGCTGTGGAGAGGGGGAGAGGGACTGGGGAGAGGGGTGGGACTGGGGAAAGAGGGATTGTGGAGAGAGGGAGAGAGGCTGTGGAGAGGGGGATTGTGGAGAGGGGGAGAGGGACTGGGGAGAGGGGAGAGGACTGGGGAAAGAGGGATTGTGGAGAGAGGGAGAGGGGCTGTGGAGAGGGGGATTGTGGAGAGGGGGAGAGGGGCTGTGGAGAGCGGGAGAGGGGCTGTGGAGAGAGGGGGGAACTGGGGAATGGGAGTTGGGGGAGAGAGGGACTGGGGAAAGAGGGACTGGGGAAAGAGGGGGACTGTGGAGAGGGGGAGAGAGGGACTGGGGAAAGAGGGATTGTGGAGAGGGGGAGAGGGGCTGTGGAGAGGGGGAGAGGGACTGGGGAGAGAGGGGGAGGGACTGGGGAGAGAGGGACTGGGGAGAGAGGGGAGGGGACTGGGGAGAGAGGGACTGGGGAGAGAGGGGGGGGACTGGGGAGAGAGGGACTGGGGAGAGAGGAGGGGGGACTGGGGAATGGGAGTTGGGGGGATGGGCTGGGCACGGGGACCAGCATTTCTCGCAGAGGCAGGAGCAGCAGCAATAAAGGGCTGAGTGAACTCTGCTGTCTTGGGTGACTGGGGGTCACAGGAGGCGCTGCCCACTCCCCCCTACAACCACCTCCTCCCTCCCCCCTACATCCACTCCCCCCTGCCCCCTCCCCCCATTTCTGTGAGTGTGTGTGTAAGTGAGTGAATGAGTGAATGAGTTTGTGTGAGTGAGTGCGAGTGTTTGAGTGTGTGAGTGAGTGTGTGTATGTGTATGTGAGAGTGTGTGTGTGAGTGAGTGTGAGAGTGTGTGAGTGAGTGAGTGAGTGTGAGTGTTTATGAGAGTGAGTGAGTGTGAGTGAGTGAGTGTGAGAGTGAGTGAGTGGGTGAGTGTGAGTGCTTATGAGAGTGAGTGAGTGTGTGTGTGAGTGTTTGTGAGAGTGTGTGTGAGTGAGTGTGAGAGTGAGTGAGTGTGTGTTTATGAGAGTGAGTGAGTGTTTGAGTGTGAGAGTGTTTGTGAGTGAGAGTGAGTGTGTGAGTGTGAGTGCAAGAGTGTGAGTGTTTGTGAGTGAGAGTGTCTATGTAAACCACTTGTGGGTGATGTTTGCGGACAGTCCCGGCTCTGTGACCTCTGTGTGGTGTGAGCTCTCTCTCTCTGTGAGCTCTGTGTGGTGTGAGCTCTCTCTCTGTGAGCTCTGTGTGGTGTGAGCTCTCTCTCTGTGAGCTCTGTGTGGTGTGAGCTCTCTCTCTGTGAGCTCTGTGTGATGTGAGCTCTCTCTCTGTGAGCTCTGTGTGGTGTGAGCTCTCTCTCTGTGAGCTCTCTCTCTGTGAGCTCTGTGTGGTGTGAGATCTCTCTCTGTGAGCTCTGTGTGATGTGAGCTCTCTCTCTGTGAGCTCTGTGTGATGTGAGCTCTCTCTCTGTGAGCTCTGTGTGATGTGAGCTCTCTCTCTGTGGTGTGAGCTCTCTCTCTGTGAGCTCTGTGTGATGTGAGCTCTCTCTCTGTGAGCTCTGTGTGGTGTGAGCTCTCTCTCTGTGAGCTCTGTGTGGTGTGAGCTCTCTCTCTCTGAGCTCTCTCTCTGTGAGCTCTGTGTGGTGTGAGATCTCTCTCTGTGAGCTCTGTGTGATGTGAGCTCTCTCTCTGTGAGCTCTGTTTGATGTGAGCTCTCTCTCTGTGAGCTCTGTGTGATGTGAGCTCTCTCTCTGTGAGCTCTGTGTGGTGTGAGCTCTCTCTCTGTGAGCTCTGTGTGGTGTTAGCTCTCTCTCTGTGAGCTCTCTCTCTGTGAGCTCTCTCTCTGTGAGCTCTGTGTGATGTGAGCTCTCTCTCTGAGCTCTGTGTGATGTGAGCTCTCTCTCTGTGAGCTCTGTGTGATGTGAGCTCTCTCTCTGTGAGCTCTGTGTGGTGTGAGCTCTCTCTCTGTGAGCTCTGTGTGGTGTGAGCTCTCTCTCTCTGTGAGCTCTGTGTGGTGTGAGCTCTCTCTCTGTGAGCTCTGTGTGGTGTGAGCTCTCTCTCTGTGAGCTCTGTGTGGTGTGAGCTCTCTCTCTGTGAGCTCTGTGTGGTGTGAGCTCTGTGTGGTGTGAGCTCTCTCTCTATGAGCTCTGTGTGATGTGAGCTCTTTCTCTGTGAGCTCTGTGTGATGTGAGCTCTCTCTCTGTGAGCTCTCTCTCTGTGAGCTCTGTGTGATGTGAGCTCTGTGTGATGTGAGCTCTCTCTCTTTGAGCTCTGTGTGATGTGAGCTCTCTCTCTGTGAGCTCTCTCTCTGTGAGCTCTCTCTCTGTGAGCTCTGTGTGATGTGAGCTCTCTCTCTGTGAGCTGTCTCTCTGTGAGCTCTGTGTGATGTGAGCTCTCTCTCTATGAGCTCTGTGTGATGTGAGCTCTCTCTCTGTGAGCTCTCTCTCTGTGAGCTCTGTGTGATGTGAGCTCTCTCTCTCTGAGCTCTGTGTGATGTCAGCTCTCTCTCTGTGAGCTCTGTGTGGTGTGAGCTCTCTCTCTCTGTGAGCTTTGTGTGGTGTGAGCTCTCTCTCTGTGAGCTCTGTGTGGTGTGAGCTCTCTCTCTGTGAGCTCTGTGTGGTGTGAGCTCTCTCTCTGTGAGCTTTGTGTGGTGTGAGCTCTCTCTCTGTGAGCTCTGTGTGGTGTGAGCTCTCTCTCTGTGAGCTCTCTCTCTGTGAGCTCTGTGTGATGTGAGCTCTGTGTGATGTGAGCTCTCTCTCTGTGAGCTCTGTGTGGTGTGAGCTCTCTCTCTGTGAGCTCTGTGTGATGTGAGCTCTCTCTCAGTGAGCTCTGTGTGGTGTGAGCTCTCTCTCTGTGAGCTCTGTGTGGTGTGAGCTCTCTCTCTGTGAGCTCTGTGTGGTGTGAGCTCTCTCTCTGTGAGCTCTCTCTCTATGACCTCTGTGTGATGTGAGCTCTCTCTCTGTGAGCTCTGTTTGATGTGAGCTCTCTCTCTGTGAGCTCTGTGTGATGTGAGCTCTCTCTCTGTGTGGTGTGAGCTCTCTCTCTGTGAGCTCTGTGTGGTGTGAGCTCTCTCTCTGTGAGCTCTGTGTGATGTGAGCTCTGTGTGATGTGAGCTCTCTCTCTGTGAGCTCTGTGTGGTGTGAGCTCTCTCTCTGTGAGCTTTGTGTGATGTGAGCTCTCTCTCTGTGAGCTGTGTATGATGTGAGCTCTCTCTCTGTGAGCTCTGTGTGATGTGACCTCTCTCTCTGTGAGCTCTGTGTGGTGTGAGCTCTCTCTCTGTGAGCTCTCTCTCTATGACCTCTGTGTGATGTGAGCTCTCTCTCTGTGAGCTCTGTTTGATGTGAGCTCTCTCTCTGTGAGGTGTGAGCTCTCTCTCTGTGAGCTCTCTCTCTATGAGCTCTGTGTGATGTGAGCTCTTTCTCTGTGAGCTCTGTGTGGTGTGAGCTCTGTGTGATGTGAGCTCTCTCTCTGTGAGCTCTGTGTGATGTGAGCTCTGTGTGATGTGAGCTCTCTCTGTGAGCTCTGTGTGGTGTGAGCTCTCTGTGAGCTCTGTGTGGTGTGAGCTCTCTCTCTGTGAGCTCTGTGTGATGTGAGCTCTGTGTGATGTGAGCTCTCTCTCTGTGAGCTCTGTGTGGTGTGAGCTCTCTCTCTGTGAGCTTTGTGTGGTGTGAGCTCTCTCTCTGTGAGCTCTCTCTCTGTGAGCTCTGTGTGATGTGAGCTCTGTGTGATGTGAGCTCTGTGTGATGTGAGCTCTCTCTCTGTGAGCTCTGTGTGGTGTGAGCTCTCTCTGTGAACTCTGTGTGGTGTGAGCTCTCTCTCTGTGAGCTCTCTCTCTGTGAGCTCTGTGTGGTGTGAGCTCTCTCTGTGAGCTCTCTCTCTTTGAGCTCTGTGTGGTGTGAGCTCTCTCTCTGTGAGCTCTCTCTCTGTGAGCTCTCTCTCTCTCTTTGAGCTCTGTGTGGTGTGAGCTCTCTCTCTCAGCTCTGTGTGATGTGAGCTCTCTCTCTGTGAGCTCTGTGTGGTGTGAGCTCTCTCTCTCTCTGAGCTCTGTATGATGTGAGCTCTCTCTCTGTGAGCTCTGTGTGGTGTGAGCTCTCTCTCTGTGAGCTCTCTCTGTGTGGTGTGAGCTCTCTCTCTGTCTGAGCTCTGTGTGATGTGAGCTCTCTCTCTATGAGCTCTGTGTGGTGTGAGCTCTCTCTCTGTGAGCTCTGTGTGGTGTGAGCTCTCTCTCTGTGAGCTCTGTGTGATGTGAGCTCTCTCTCTGTGAGCTCTCTCTCTGTGAGCTCTGTGTGGTGTGAGCTCTTTCTCTGTGAGCTCTGTGTGGTGCTGTGTGGTGTGAGCTCTTTCTCTGTGAGCTCTGTGTGGTGTGAGCTCTCTCTCTGTGAGCTCTGTGTGGTGTGAGCTCTCTCTCTGTGAGCTCTGTGTGGTGTGAGCTCTCTCTCTGTGAGCTCTCTCTCTGTGAGCTCTGTGTGGTGTGAGCTCTTTCTCTGTGAGCTCTATGTGGTGTGAGCTCTCTGTGAGCTCTGTGTGGTGTGAGCTCTCTCTCTGTGAGTTCTGTGTGGTGTGAGCTCTCTCTCTGTGAGCTTTGTGTGGTGTGAGCTCTCTCTCTGTGAGCTCTGTGTGATGTGAGCTCTGTGTGATGTGAGCTCTCTCTCTGTGAGCTCTGTGTGGTGTGAGCTCTCTCTGTGAGCTCTCTCTCTTTGAGCTCTGTGTGGTGTGAGCTCTCTCTCTGTGAGCTCTCTCTCTGTGAGCTCTATGTGGTGTGAGCTCTCTCTCTCTTTGAGCTCTGTGTGGTGTGAGCTCTCTCTCTGTGAGCTCTCTCTGTGTGGTGTGAGCTCTCTCTCTGTCTGAGCTCTGTATGATGTGAGCTCTCTCTCTGTGAGCTCTGTGTGATGTGAGCTCTCTCTCTGTGAGCTCTGTGTGGTGTGAGCTCTCTCTCTGTGAGCTCTGTGTGGTGTGAGCTCTCTCTCTGTGAGCTCTCTCTCTGTGAGCTCTCTCTCTGTGAGCTCTGTGTGATGTGAGCTCTCTCTCTGTGAGCTCTGTGTGATGTGAGCTCTCTCTCTGTGAGCTCTCTCTCTGTGAGCTCTGTGTGATGTGAGCTCTCTCTGTGAGCTCTGTGTGGTGTGAGCTCTTTCTCTGTGAGCTCTATGTGGTGTGAGCTCTCTCTCTGTGAGCTCTATGTGGTGTGAGCTCTCTCTCTGTGAGCTCTGTGTGGTGTGAGCTCTCTCTCTGTGAGCTCTCTCTCTGTGAGCTCTGTGTGGTGTGAGCTCTCTCTCTGTGAGCTCTGTGTGATGTGAGCTCTCTCTCTGTGAGCTCTGTGTGGTGTGAGCTCTCTCTCTGTGAGCTCTGTGTGGTGTGAGCTCTCTCTTTGTGAGCTCTGTGGTGTTAGCTCTCTCTCTGTGAGCTCTCTCTCTGCGAGCTGTGTGGTGTGAGCTCTCTCTCTGTGAGCTCTGTGTGGTGTGAGCTCTCTCTCTGTGAGCTGTGTGGTGTGAGCTCTCTCTCTCTCTGTGAGCTCTGTGTGGTGTGAGCTCTCTCTCTGTGAGCTCTCTCTCTCTCTCTGAGCTCTGTGTGGTGTGAGCTCTCTCTCTGTGAGCTCTGTGTGGTGTGAGCTCTCTCTCTGTGAGCTCTGTGGTGTGAGCTCTCTCTCTGTGAGCTGTGTGGTGTGAGCTCTCTCTCTGTGAGCTGTGTGGTGTGAGCTCTCTCTCTGTGAGCTCTCTCTCTCTGAGCTCTGTGTGGTGTGAGCTCTCTCTGTGAGCTCTGTGTGGTGTGAGCTCTCTCTCTGTGAGCTCTGTATGATGTGAGCTCTCTCTCTGTGAGCTCTGTGTGGTGTGAGCTCTCTCTCTCTGTGAGCTCTGTATGATGTGAGCTCTCTCTGTGAGCTCTGTGTGGTGTGAGCTCTCTCTCTGAGCTCTGTGTGGTGTGAGCTCTCTCTCTGTGAGCTCTGTGTGGTGTGAGCTCTCTCTCTGTGAGCTCTGTGTGCTGTGAGCTCTCTCTCTGTGAGCTCTGTGTGGTGTGAGCTCTCTCTCTGTGAGCTCTCTCTCTGTGAGCTCTATGTGGTGTGAGCTCTCTCTCTGTGAGCTCTCTCTCTGTGAGCGCTGTGTGGTGTGAGTGAGCTCCGTGTGGTGTGAGCTCTCTCTCTGTGAGCTTTGTGGTGTGAGCTCTCTCTCTGTGAGCTCTGTGTGGTGTGAGCTCTCTCTCTGAGCTCTGTGTGCTGTGAGCTCTCTGTGAGCTCTGTGTGGTGTGAGCTCTCTCTCTGTGAGCTCTGTGTGGTGTGAGCTCTCTCTCTGTGAGCTCTGTGTGGTGTGAGCTCTCTGTGAGCTCTGTGTGGTGTGAGCTCTCTCTCTGTGAGCTGTGTGGTGTGAGCTCTCTCTCTATGAGCTCTCTCTGTGAGCTCTCTCTCTGTGAGCTCTGTGTGGTGTGAGCTCTCTCTCTGTGAGCTCTCTCTCTGTGAGCTCTGTGTGGTGTGAGCTCTCTCTCTGTGAGCTCTCTCTCTGTGAGCTCTCTCTCTGAGCTCTCTCTCTGTGAGCTCTCTCTCTGAGCTCTCTCTCTGTGAGCTCTGTGTGGTGTGAGCTCTCTCTCTATGAGCTCTGTGTGGTGTGAGCTCTCTGTGAGCTCTGTGTGGTGTGAGCTCTCTCTCTGTGAGCTCTGTGTGGTGTGAGCTCTCTGTGAGCTCTGTGTGGTGTGAGCTCTCTGTGAGCTCTGTGTGGTGTGAGCTCTCTCTCTGTGAGCTCTGTGTGGTGTGAGCTCTCTGTGAGCTCTGTGCGAGCGCTGTGCCAGTATCCCGGAATATCTGTGTGGTGTGAGCTCTCTCTCTATGAGCTCTGTGTGGTGTGAGCTCTCTGTGAGCTCTGTGTGGTGTGAGCTCTCTCTCTGTGAGCTGTGTGGTGTGAGCTCTCTCTCTATGAGCTCTCTCTGTGAGCTCTCTCTCTGTGAGCTCTGTGTGGTGTGAGCTCTCTCTCTGTGAGCTCTCTCTCTGTGAGCTCTGTGTGGTGTGAGCTCTCTCTCTGTGAGCTCTGTGTGGTGTGAGCTCTCTCTCTGTGAGCTCTCTCTCTGAGCTCTCTCTCTGTGAGCTCTGTGTGGTGTGAGCTCTCTCTCTGTGAGCTCTCTCTGTGAGCTCTGTGTGGTGTGAGCTCTCTCTCTGTGAGCTCTGTGTGGTGTGAGCTCTCTCTCTGTGAGCTGTGTGGTATGAGCTCTCTCTCTCTGTGAGCTCTGTGTGGTGTCAGCTCTCTCTCTGTGAGCTCTCTCTCTGAGCTCTGTGTGGTGTGAGCTCTCTCTCTCTGAGCTCTGTGTGGTGTGTGCTCTCTCTCTGTGAGCTCTGTGTGGTGTGTGCTCTCTCTCTGTGAGCTCTGTGTGGTGTGAGCTCTCTCTCTGTGAGCTCTCTCTCTCTGTGAGCTCTGTGTGGTGTGAGCTCTCTCTCTGTGAGCTCTGTGTGGTGTGAGCGCTCTCTCTGTGAGCTCTGTGTGGTGTGAGCTCTCTGTGAGCTCTGTGTGGTGTGAGCTCTCTCTCTGTGAGCTCTGTGTGGTGTGAGCGCTCTCTCTGTGAGCTCTGTGTGGTGTGAGCTCTCTCTCTGTGAGCTCTGTGTGGTGTGAGCTCTCTCTCTGTGAGCTCTGTGTGGTGTGAGCGCTCTCTCTGTGAGCTCTGTGTGGTGTGAGCTCTCTCTCTGTGAGCTCTGTATGATGTGAGCTCTCTCTCTCTGTGAGCTCTGTGTGGTGTGAGCTCTCTCTCTCTGTGAGCTCTGTGTGGTGTGAGCTCTCTCTCTGTGAGCTGTGTGGTGTGAGCTCTCTCTCTGTGAGCTCTCTCTCTGTGAGCTCTGTGTGGTGTGAGCTCTCTCTCTGTGAGCTCTCTCTCTGTGAGCTCTGTGTGGTGTGAGCTGTCTCTCTGTGAGCTCTCTGTGAGCTCTCTCTCTGTGAGCTCTCTCTCTGTGAGCTCTGTGTGATGTGAGCTCTCTCTCTGTGAGCTCTCTCTCTGTGAGCTCTGTGTGGTGTGAGCTCTCTCTCTGTGAGCTCTGTGTGATGTGAGCTCTCTCTCTGTGAGCTCTCTCTCTGTGAGCTCTGTGTGGTGTGAGCTCTCTCTCTGTGAGCTCTCTCTCTGTGAGCTCTGTGTGGTGTGAGCTCTCTCTCTGTGAGCTCTGTGTGGTGTGAGCTCTCTCTCTGTGAGCTCTGTGTGGTGTGAGCTCTCTCTCTGTGAGCTCTCTCTGTGAGCTCTGTGTGGTGTGAGCTCTCTCTCTCTGTGAGCTCTGTGTGGTGTGAGCTCTCTCTCTGTGAGCTCTCTCTCTGTGAGCTCTGTGTGGTGTGAGCTCTCTCTCTGTGAGCTCTGTGTGGTGTGAGCTCTCTCTCTGTGAGC
This sequence comes from Pristiophorus japonicus, assembly GCF_044704955.1. Taxonomy (NCBI): domain Eukaryota; kingdom Metazoa; phylum Chordata; class Chondrichthyes; family Pristiophoridae; genus Pristiophorus; species Pristiophorus japonicus. The sequence continues at coordinate 3,051,715 of NC_091996.1, forward strand.
TCTCTGTGAGCTCTGTGTGGTGTGAGCTCTCTCTCTCTCTGTGAGCTCTGTGTGGTGTGAGCTCTCTCTCTCTCTGTGAGCTCTGTGTGCTGTGAGCTCTCTCTCTCTCTGTGAGCTCTGTGTGCTGTGAGCTCTCTCTCTCTCTGTGAGCTCTGTGTGGTGTGAGCTCTCTCTCTCTCTGTGAGCTCTGTGTGGTGTGAGCTCTCACTGTGAGCTCTCTCTCTGTGAGCTCTGTGTGGTGTGAGCTCTCTCTCTGTGAGCTCTCTCTCTGTGAGCTCTGTGTGGTGTGAGCTCTCTCTCTGTGAGCTCTGTGTGGTGTGAGCTCTCTCTCTGTGAGCTCTGTGTGGTGTGAGCTCTCTCTCTGTGAGCTCTCTGTGAGCTCTGTGTGGTATGAGCTCTCTCTCTCTGTGAGCTCTGTGTGGTGTGAGCTCTCTCTCTCTCTGTGAGCTCTGTGTGCTGTGAGCTCTCTCTCTGTGAGCTCTGTGTGGTGTGAGCTCTCTCTCTGTGAGCTCTGTGTGCTGTGAGCTCTCTCTCTGTGAGCTCTGTGTGGTGTGAGCTCTCTCTCTCTCTGTGAGCTCTGTGTGGTGTGAGCTCTCTCTCTGTGAGCTCTGTGTGGTGTGAGCTCTCTCTCTGTGAGCTCTCTCTCTGTGAGCTCTCTCTCTGAGCTCTGTGCGAGCGCTGTGCCAGTATCCCGGAATATCTGTGTGTGTGTGTGCGATCGCCATGGCGATGGGTCAATGAGCGAGCCGGGCAGCTAATTGGCGCGACACAAAAGGCGGAGCGGCCAGCGCCCACATCCTGTGCCGGATTGTCCAGGCACTCAGCCACCGGCAGCTGGGGGACTCAGCCCAAAGCCGCCTTTGTTCCCCTCGGACATGACGGAATATCAAAGGCTGTCGCTGGGGCCCAGCCAATCGCAGGCCTGGAGCACCGTCACATGTCTGGCCGCTGACCACGTGTCCAGCGCTGTCCCAGTAACACCAGCCGCCGCCTGCTGACCACTGGCCGGGACACCGCTCCCGCTGCTGGTTGTCCGAGGGGCCCGGGCCCTGCCCAGCTTCTGCAGCAGCTCAATGGCACAACCCTGAACATTCACTGAACCCGCTCCCTGCCCACACACTTCCCCTTCACCAGCTGCCTTTCATTGGCCGCATCGTCGGACTTCTTCATCTCCCTCGCTGTTCATTGCCGGGGCAATAATTCTCAAACCACCGTGTGTTACTGGGTATAACACCCTGTATATATTATATAACATTGTGTGTTACTGGGTATAACACTCTGTATATATTATATAACACTGTGTGTTACTGGGTATAACACTCTGTATATATTATATAACACTGTGTGTTACTGGGTATAACACTCTGTATATATTATATAACACTGTGTGTTACTGGGTATAACACTCCTGTATATATTATATAACACCGTGTGTTACTGGGTATAACACTCTGTATATATTATATAACATTGTGTGTCACTGGGTATAACACTCTGTATATATTATATAATAACACACTGTGTTACTGGGTATAACACTCTGTATATATTATATAACATTGTGTGTTACTGGGTATAACACCCTGTATATATTATATAACATTGTGTGTTACTGGGTATAACACTCTGTATATATTATATAACACTGTGTGTTACTGGGTATAACACTCTGTATATATTATATAGCACCGTGTGTTACTGGGTATAACACTCTGTATATATTATATAACACTGTGTGTTACTGGGTATAACACTCTGTATATATTATATAACACTGTGTGTTACTGGATATAACACCCTGTATATATTATATAATAACACACTGTGTTACTGCGTATAACACTCCTGTATATATTATATAATAACACACTGTGTTACTGGGTATAACACTCCTGTATATATTATATAATAACACACTGTGTGTTACTGGGTATAACACTCTGTATATATTATATAACACTGTGTGTTACTGGGTATAACACCCTGTATATATTATATAACATTGTGTGTCACTGGGTATAACACCCTGTATATATTATATAACATTGTATGTTACTGGGTATAACACTCTGTATATATTATATAACATTGTATGTTACTGGGTATAACACCCTGTATATATTCTTTAATAACACACCGTGTGTTACTGGGTATAACACTCCTGTATATATTATATAATAACACACAGTGTGTTACTGGGTATAACACCCTGTATATATTATATAATAACACACTGTATGTTACTGGGTATAACACTCCTGTATATATTATATAATAACACACCGTGTGTTACTGGGTATAACACTCCTGTATATATTATATAATAACACACCGTGTGTTACTGGGTATAACACTCTGTATATATTATATAATAACACACTGTGTGTTACTGGGTATAACACCCTGTATATATTATATAATAACACACAATGTTACTGGGTATAACACTCCTGTATATATTATATAATAACACACCGTGTGTTACTGGGTATAACACTCCTGTATATATTATATAATAACACGCCGTGTGTTACTGGGTATAACACTCTGTATATATTATATAATAACACACTGTGTGTTACTGGGTATAACACTCTGTATATATTATATAATAACACACTGTGTGTTACTGGGTATAACACTCTGTATATATTATATAATAACACACCGTGTGTTACTGGGTATAACACTCTGTATATATAATAACACACTGTGTGTTACTGGGTATAACACCCTGTATATATTATATAACACTGTGTGTTACTGGGTATAACACCCTGTATATATTATATAACACTGTGTGTTACTGGGTATAACACTCTGTATATATTATATAATAACACACCGTGTGTTACTGGGTATAACACTCCTGTATATATTATATAATAACACACCGTGTGTTACTGGGTATAACACTCCTGTATATATTATATAATAACACACCGTGTTACTGGGTATAACACTCTGTATATATTATATAATAACACACCGTGTGTTACTGGGTATAACACTCCTGTATATATTATATAATAACACACAGTGTGTTACTGGGTATAACACTCCTGTATATATTATATAATAACACACCGTGTGTTACTGGGTATAACACTCTGTATATATTATATAACATTGTGTGTTACTGGGTATAACACCCTGTATATATTATATAATAACACACTGTGTTACTGGGTATAACACTCTGTATATATTATATAATAACACACTGTGTTACTGGGTATAACACTCCTGTATATATTATATAACATTGTGTGTTACTGGGTATAACACTCTGTATATATTATATAACATTGTGTGTTACTGGGTATAACACTCTGTATATATTATATAACACTGTGTGTTACTGGGTATAACACCCTGTATATATTATATAATAACACACCGTGTGTTACTGGGTATAACACTCTGTATATATAATAACACACTGTGTGTTACTGGGTATAACACCCTGTATATATTATATAACACTGTGTGTTACTGGGTATAACACCCTGTATATATTATATAACACTGTGTGTTACTGGGTATAACACTCTGTATATATTATATAATAACACACCGTGTGTTACTGGGTATAACACTCCTGTATATATTATATAATAACACACCGTGTGTTACTGGGTATAACACTCCTGTATATATTATATAATAACACACCGTGTTACTGGGTATAACACTCTGTATATATTATATAATAACACACCGTGTGTTACTGGGTATAACACTCCTGTATATATTATATAATAACACACAGTGTGTTACTGGGTATAACACTCCTGTATATATTATATAATAACACACCGTGTGTTACTGGGTATAACACTCTGTATATATTATATAACATTGTGTGTTACTGGGTATAACACCCTGTATATATTATATAATAACACACTGTGTTACTGGGTATAACACTCTGTATATATTATATAATAACACACTGTGTTACTGGGTATAACACTCCTGTATATATTATATAACATTGTGTGTTACTGGGTATAACACTCTGTATATATTATATAACATTGTGTGTTACTGGGTATAACACTCTGTATATATTATATAACACTGTGTGTTACTGGGTATAACACCCTGTATATATTATATAATAACACACTGTGTTACTGGGTATAACACTCCTGTATATATTATATAACATTGTGTGTTACTGGGTATAACACTCTGTATATATTATATAACATTGTGTGTTACTGGGTATAACACCCTGTATATATTATATAACATTGTGTGTTACTGGGTATAACACTCTGTATATATTATATAACATTGTGTGTTACTGGGTATAACACTCTGTATATATTATATAACATTGTGTGTTACTGGGTATAACACCCTGTATATATTATATAACATTGTGTGTTACTGGGTATAACACTCTGTATATATTATATAACATTGTGTGTTACTGGTTATAACACTCTGTATATATTATATAACATTGTGTGTTACTGGGTATAACACCCTGTATATATTATATAACACTGTGTGTCACTGGGTATAACACCCTGTATATATTATATAATAACACACCGTGTGTTACTGGGTATAACACCCTGTATATATTATATAACACTGTGTGTTACTGGGTATAACACCCTGTATATATTATATAACACTGTGTGTCACTGGGTATAACACCCTGTATATATTATATAATAACACACCGTGTGTTACTGGGTATAACACCCTGTATATATTATATAACACTGTGTGTCACTGGGTATAACACCCTGTATATATTATATAATAACACACCGTGTGTTACTGGGTATAACACCCTGTATATATTATATAACGCTGTGTGTTACTGGGTATAACACTCTGTATATATTATATAATAACACACTGTGTTACTGGGTATAACACTCCTGTATATATTATATAATAACACACTGTGTTACTGGGTATAACACTCCTGTATATATTATATAATAACACACTGTGTGTTACTGGGTATAACACCCTGTATATATTATATAACATTGTGTGTTACTGGGTATAACACCCTGTATATATTATATAACATTGTGTGTTACTGGGTATAACACCCTGTATATATTATATAACACTGTGTGTTACTGGGTATAACACTCTGTATATATTATATAATAACACACTGTGTTACTGGGTATAACACTCCTGTATATATTATATAATAACACACTGTTTTACTGGATATAACACCCTGTATATATTATATAATAACACACTGTGTTACTGGGTATAACACTCCTGTATATATTATATAATAACACACTGTGTTACTGGGTATAACACTCCTGTATATATTATATAATAACACACTGTGTGTTACTGGGTATAACACCCTGTATATATTATATAACATTGTGTGTTACTGGGTATAACACCCTGTATATATTATATAACATTGTGTGTTACTGGGTATAACACCCTGTATATATTATATAATAACACACCATGTTACTGGGTATAACACTCCTGTATATATTATATAATAACACACTGTGTTACTGGGTATAACACCCTGTATATATTATATAATAACACACTGTGTTACTGGGTATAACACCCTGTATATATTATATAATAACACACTGTGTTACTGGGTATAACACTCCTGTATATATTATATAATAACACACTGTGTTACTGGGTATAACACTCCTGTATATATTATATAATAACACACTGTGTTACTGGGTATAACACTCCTGTATATATTATATAATAACACACTGTGTTACTGGGTATAACACCCTGTCTATATTATATAATAACACACCGTGTGTTACTGGGTATAACACTCCTGTATATATTATATAACATTGTGTGTTACTGGGTATATCACTCCTGTATATATTATATAATAACACACTGTGTGTTACTGGGTATAACACTCTGTATATATTATATAATAACACACTGTGTGTTACTGGGTATAACACTCTGTATATATTATATAATAACACACAGTGTGTTACTGGGTATAACACTCCTGTATATATTATATAATAACACACCGTGTGTTACTGGGTATAACACTCCTGTATATATTATATAATAACACACCGTGTGTTACTGGGTATAACACTCCTGTATATATTATATAATAACACACCGTGTGTTACTGGGTATAACACTCCTGTATATATTATATAATAACACACTGTGTGTTACTGGGTATAACATTCCTGTATATATTATATAATAACACACCGTGTGTTACTGGGTATAACATAGAAACATAGAAACATAGAAAATAGGTGCAGGAGCAGGCCATTCAGCCCTTCTAGCCTGCACCGCCATTCAATGAGTTCATGGCTGAACATGAAACTTCAGTACCCCCTTCCTGCTTTCTCGCCATAACCCTTGATCCCCCGAGTAGTAAGGACTTCATCTAACTCCCTTTTGAATATATTTAGTGAATTGGCCTCAACTACTTTCTGTGGTAGAGAATTCCACAGGTTCACCACTCTCTGGGTGAAGAAGTTTCTCCTCATCTCGGTCCTAAATGGCTTACCCCTTATCCTCAGACTGTGACCCCTGGTTCTGGACTTCCCCAACATTGGGAACATTCTTTCTGCATCTAACCTGTCTAAACCCGTCAGAATTTTAAACGTTTCTATGAGGTCCCCTCTCATTCTTCTGAACTCCAGTGAATACAATCCCAATTGATCCAATCTTTCTTGATAGGTCAGTCCCGCCATCCCAGGAATCAGTCTGGTGAACCTTCGCTGCACTCCCTCAATAGCAAGAATGTCCTTCCTCAAGTTAGGAGACCAAAACTGTACACAATACTCCAGGTGTGGCCTCACCAAGGCCCTGTACAACTGTAGCAACACCTCCCTGCCCCTGTATTCAAATCCCCTCGCTATGAAGGCCAACATGCCATTTGCTTTCTTAACCGCCTGCTGTACCTGCATGCCAACCTTCAATGACTGATGTACCATGACACCCAGGTCTCGTTGCACCTTCCCTTTTCCTAATCTGTCACCATTCAGATAATAGTCTGTCTCTCTGTTTTTACCACCAAAGTGGATAACCTCACATTTATCCACATTATACTTCATCTGCCATGCATTTGCCCACTCACCTAACCTATCCAAGTCACTCTGCAGCCTAATAGCATCCTCCTCGCAGCTCACACTGCCACCCAACTTAGTATCATCCGCAAATTTGGAGATACTGCATTTAATCCCCTCGTCTAAATCATTAATGTACAATGTAAACAGCTGGGGCCCCAGCACAGAACCTTGCGGCACTCCACTAGTCACTGCCTGCCATTCTGAAAAGTACCCGTTTACTCCTACTCTTTGCTTCCTGTCTGACAACCAGTTCTCAATCCACGTCAGCACACTACCCCCAATCCCATGTGCTTTAACTTTGCACATTAATCTCTTGTGTGGGACCTTGTCGAAAGCCTTTTGAAAGTCCAAATATACCACATCAACTGGTTCTCCCTTGTCCACTTTACTGGAAACATCCTCAAAAAATTCCAGAAGATTTGTCAAGCATGATTTCCCTTTCACAAATCCATGCTGACTTGGACCTATCATGTCACCATTTTCCAGATGCACTGCTATGACATCCTTAATAATTGATTCCATCACTTTACCCACTACTGAGGTCAGGCTGACCGGTCTATAATTCCCTGTTTTCTCTCTCCCTCCTTTTTTAAAAAGTGGGGTTACATTGGCTACCCTCCACTCCATAGGAACTGATCCAGAGTCAATGGAATGTTGGAAAATGACTGTCAATGCATCCGCTATTTCCAAGGCCACCTCCTTAAGTACTCTAGGATGCAGTCCATCAGGCCCTGGGGATTTATCGGCCTTCAATCCCATCAATTTCCCCAACACAATTTCCCGACTAATAAAGATTTCCCTCAGTTCCTCTTCCTTACTAGACCCTCTGACCCCTTTTATATCCGGAAGGTTGTTTGTATCCTCCTTAGTGAATACCGAACCAAAGTACTTGTTCAATTGATCCGCCATTTCTTTGTTCCCCGTTATGACTTCCCCTGATTCTGACTGCAGGGGACCTACGTTTGTCTTCACCAACTTTTTTCTCTTTACATACCTATAGAAACTTTTGCAATCCGCCTTAATGTTCCCTGCAAGCTTCTTCTCGTACTCCATTTTCCCTGTCCTAATCAAACCCTTTGTCCTCCTCTGCTGAGTTCTAAATTTCTCCCAGTCCCCAGGTTCGCTGCTATTTCTGGCAAATTTGTATGCCACTTCCTTGGCTTTAATACTATCCCTGATTTCCCTTGATAGCCACGGTTGAGCCACCTTCCCCTTTTTATTTTTACGCCAGACAGGAATGTACAATTGTTGTACTTCATCCATGCGGTCTCTAAATGTCTGCCATTGCCCATCCACAGTCAACCCCCTAAGTATCATTCGCCAATCTATCCTAGCCAATTCACGCCTCATACCTTCAAAGTTACCCTTCTTTAAGTTCTGGACCATGGTCTCTGAAATTACTGTTTCATTCTCCATCCTAATGCAGAATTCCACCATATTATGGTCACTCTTCCCCAAGGGGCCTCGCACAATGAGATTGCTAATTAATCCTCTCTCATTACACAACACCCAGTCTAAGATGGCCTCCCCCCTAGTTGGTTCCTCAACATATTGGTCTAGAAAACCATCCCTTATGCACTCCAGGAAATCCTCCTCCACCGTATTGCTTCCAGTTTGGCTAGCCCAATCTATGTGCATATTAAAGTCACCCATTATAACTGCTGCACCTTTATTGCATGCACCCCTAATTTCCTGTTTGATGCCCTCCCCAACATCCCTATTACTGTTTGGAGGTCTGTACACAACTCCTACTAACGTTTTTTGCCCTTTGGTGTTCTGCAGCTCTACCCATATAGATTCCACATCATCCAAGCTAATGTCTTTCCTAACTATTGCATTAATCTCCTCTTTAACCAGCAATGCTACCCCACCTCCTTTTCCTTTTATTCTATCCTTCCTGAATGTTGAATACCCCTGAATGTTGAGTTCCCAGCCCTGATCATCCTGGAGCCACGTCTCCGTAATCCCAATCACATCATATTTGTTAACATCTATTTGCACAATTAATTCATCCACCTTATTGCGGATACTCCTTGCATTAAGACACAAAGCCTTCAGGCTTGTTTTATTAACACCCTTTGTCCTTTTAGAATTTTGCTGTACAGTGGCCCTGTATATATTATATAATAACACACCGTGTGTTACTGGGTATAACACTCCTGTATATATTATATAATAACACACCGTGTGTTACTGGGTATAACACTCCTGTATATATTATATAATAACACACTGTGTGTTACTGGGTATAACACTCTGTATATATTATATAACATTGTGTGTTACTGGGTATAACACTCCTGTATATATTATATAATAACACACTGTGTGTTACTGGGTATAACACTCTGTATATATTATATAACATTGTGTGTTACTGGGTATAACACCCTGTATATATTATATAACATTGTGTGTTACTGGGTATAACACCCTGTATATATTATATAATAACACACTGTGTGTCACTGGGTATAACACTCCTGTATATATTATACAATAACACACTGTGTGTTACTGGGTATAACACCCTGTATATATTATATAATAACACACCGTGTGTTACTGGGTATAACACCCTGTATATATTATATAATAACACACGGTGTGTTACTGGGTACAACACCCTGTATATATTATATAATAACACACTGTGTGTCACTGGGTATAACACTCCTGTATATATTATACAATAACACACTGTGTGTTACTGGGTATAACACCCTGTATATATTATATAATAACACACCGTGTGTTACTGGGTATAACACTCCTGTATATATTATATAATAACACACAGTGTGTTACTGGGTATAACACTCCTGTATATATTATATAATAACACACTGTGTGTCACTGGGTATAACACTCCTGTATATATTATACAATAACACACTGTGTGTTACTGGGTATAACACCCTGTATATATTATATAATAACACACCGTGTGTTACTGGGTATAACACTCCTGTATATATTATATAATAACACACTGTGTGTTACTGGGTATATCACTCCTGTATATATTATATAATAACACACTGTGTGTTACTGGGTATAACACTTTGTATATATTATATAATAACACACCGTGTGTTACTGGGTATAACACTCTGTATATATTATATAATAACACACCGTGTGTTACTGGGTATAACACTCCTGTATATATTATATAATAACACACCGTGTGTTACTGGGTATAACACTCCTGTATATATTATATAATAACACACCGTGTGTTACTGGGTATAACACTCCTGTATATATTATATAATAACACACCGTGTGTTACTCGGTATAACACTCCTGTATATATTATATAATAACACACCGTGTGTTACTGGGTATAACACTCCTGTATATATTATATAATAACACACCGTGTGTTACTGGGTATAACACTCCTGTATATATTATATAATAACACACTGTGTGTTACTGGGTATGACACTCTGTATATATTATATAACATTGTGTGTTACTGGGTATAACACTCCTGTATATATTATATAATAACACACTGTGTGTTACTGGGTATAACACTCTGTATATATTATATAACATTGTGTGTTACTGGGTATAACACCCTGTATATATTATATAACATTGTGTGTTACTGGGTATAACACCCTGTATATATTATATAATAACACACTGTGTGTCACTGGGTATAACACTCCTGTATATATTATACAATAACACACTGTGTGTTACTGGGTATAACACCCTGTATATATTATATAATAACACACCGTGTGTTACTCGGTATAACACTCTGTATATATTATATAATAACACACCGTGTGTTGCTGGGTATAACACTCTGTATATATTATATAATAACGCACTGTGTGTTACTGGGTATAACACCCTGTATATATTATATAATAACACACTGTGTGTTACTGGGTACAACACCCTGTATTTATTATATAACACCGTGTGTTACTGGGTATAACACTCCTGTATATATTATATAATAACACACCGTGTGTTACTGGGTATAACACTCCTGTATATATTATATAATAACACACGGTGTGTTACTGGGTATAACACTCCTGTATATATTATATAATAACACACTGTGTGTCACTGGGTATAACACTCCTGTATATATTATATAGCACCGTGTGTTACTGGGTATAACACCCTGTATATATTATATAATAACACACTGTGTGTTACTGGGTATAACACTCTGTATATATTATATAATAACACACGGTGTGTTACTGGGTATAACACTCCTGTATATATTATATAATAACACACCGTGTGTTACTGGGTATAACACCCTGTATATATTATATAATAACACACTGTGTGTTACTGGGTATAACACCCTGTATATATTATATAATAACACACTGTGTGTTACTGGGTATAACAGCCTGTATATATTATATAGCACCGTGTGTTACTGGGTGTAACACCCTGTATATATTATATAATAACACACTGTGTGTTACTCGGTATAACACTCTGTATATATTATATAATAACACACCGTGTGTTGCTGGGTATAACACTCTGTATATATTATATAATAACGCACTGTGTGTTACTGGGTATAACACCCTGTATATATTATATAATAACACACTGTGTGTTACTGGGTACAACACCCTGTATTTATTATATAACACCGTGTGTTACTGGGTATAACACTCCTGTATATATTATATAATAACACACCGTGTGTTACTGGGTATAACACTCCTGTATATATTATATAATAACACACTGTGTGTCACTGGGTATAACACTCCTGTATATATTATACAATAACACACTGTGTGTTACTGGGTATAACACCCTGTATATATTATATAATAACACACGGTGTGTTACTGGGTATAACACCCTGTATATATTATATAATAACACACGGTGTGTTACTGGGTATAACACCCTGTATATATTATATAATAACACACGGTGTGTCACTGGGTATAACACTCCTGTATATATTATACAATAACACACTGTGTGTTACTGGGTATAACACCCTGTATATATTATATAATAACAAACCGTGTGTTACTGGGTATAACACTCCTGTATATATTATATAATAACACACAGTGTGTTACTGGGTATAACACTCCTGTATATATTATATAATAACACACTGTGTGTCACTGGGTATAACACTCCTGTATATATTATACAATAACACACTGTGTGTTACTGGGTATAACACCCTGTATATATTATATAATAACACACCGTGTGTTACTGGGTATAACACTCCTGTATATATTATATAATAACACACGGTGTGTTACTGGGTATAACACTCCTGTATATATTATATAATAACACACAGTGTGTTACTGGGTATAACACCCTGTATATATTATATAATAACACACTGTGTGTTACTGGGTACAACACCCTGTATTTATTATATAACACCGTGTGTTACCGGGTATAACACTCCTGTATATATTATATAATAACACACTGTGTTACTGGGTACAACACTCCTGTATATATTATATAATAACACACTGTGTTACTGGGTATAACACTCCTGTATATATTATATAATAACACACAGTGTGTTACTGGGTATAACACTGTATATATTATATAATAACACACTGTGTGTTACTGGGTATAACACTCTGTATATATTATATAATAACACACCGTATGTTACTGGGTATAACACTCCTGTATATATTATATAATACCACACTGTGTGTTACTGGGTATAACACTCCTGTATATATTATATAACACTGTGTGTTACTGGGTATAACACCCTGTATTTATTATATAACACCGTGTGTTACTGGGTATAACACTCCTGTATATATTATATAATAACACACTGTGTGTTACTGGGTATAACACCCTGTATATGTTATATAATAACACACCGTGTGTTACTGGGTAAAACACCCTGTATATATTATATAATAACACACCGTGTGTTACTGGGTATAACACTCCTGTATATATTATATAATAACACACTGTGTTACTGGGTACAACACTCCTGTATATATTATATAATAACACACTGTGTTACTGGGTATAACACTCCTGTATATATTATATAATAACACACAGTGTGTTACTGGGTATAACACTGTATATATTATATAATAACACACTGTGTGTTACTGGGTATAACACTCTGTATATATTATATAATAACACACCGTATGTTACTGGGTATAACACTCCTGTATATATTATATAATACCACACTGTGTGTTACTGGGTATAACACTCCTGTATATATTATATAACACTGTGTGTTACTGGGTACAACACCCTGTATATATTATATAACACCGTGTGTTACTGGGTATAACACTCCTGTATTTATTATATAACACCGTGTGTTACTGGGTATAACACTCCTGTATTTATTATATAACACTGTGTGTTACTGGGTATAACACCCTGTATATATTATATAACACTGTGTGTTACTGGGTATAACACCCTGTATATTATATAATAACACACCGTGTGTTACTGGGTATAACACTCCTGTATATATTATATAACACTGTGTGTTACTGGGTATAACACCCTGTATATATGATATAATAACACACCGTGTGTTACTGGGTATAACACCCTGTATATATTATATAATAACACACCGTGTGTTACTGGGTATAACACCCTGTATATATTATATAATAACACACCGTGTGTTACTGGGTATAACACCCTGTATATATTATATAATAACACACTGTGTGTTACTGGGTATAACACCCTGTATATTATATAATAACACACCGTGTGTTACTGGGTATAACACTCCTGTATTTATTATATAACACCGTGTGTTACTGGGTATAACACTCCTGTATATATTATATAATAACACACTGTGTTACTGGGTATAACACTCCTGTATATATTATATAATAACACACTGTGTTACTGGGTATAACACTCCTGTATATATTATATAATAACACACTGTGTTACTGGGTATAACACTCCTGTATATATTATATAATAACACATCGTGTGTTACTGGGTATAACACCCTGTATTTATTATATAACACCGTGTGTTACTGGGTATAACACTCCTGTATATATTATATAATAACACACTGTGTGTTACTGGGTATAACACCCTGTATATATTATATAATAACACACTGTGTGTTACTGGGTATAACACTCCTGTATATATTATATAATAACACACTGTGTTACTGGGTACAACACTCCTGTATATATTATATAATAACACACTGTATTACTGGGTATAACACTCCTGTATATATTATATAATAACACACTGTGTTACTGGGTATAACACTCCTGTATATATTATATAATAACACACTGTGTTACTGGGTATAACACTCTGTATATATTATATAATAACACACAGTGTGTTACTGGGTATAACACTCTGTATATATTATATAATAACACACTGTGTGTTACTGGGTATAACACTCCTGTATATATTATATAACACTGTGTGTTACTGGGTACAACACCCTGTATATATTATATAACACCGTGTGTTACTGGGTATAACACTCCTGTATTTATTATATAACACTGTGTGTTACTGGGTATAACACCCTGTATATATTATATAACACTGTGTGTTACTGGGTATAACACCCTGTATATTATATAATAACACACCGTGTGTTACTGGCTATAACACCCTGTATATATTATATAATAACACACTGTGTTACTGGGTATAACACTCCTGTATATATTATATAATAACACACTGTGTTACTGGGTATAACACTCCTGTATATATTATATAATAACACATCGTGTTACTGGGTATAACACTCCTGTATATATTATATAATAACACATCGTGTGTTACTGGGTACAACACCCTGTATTTATTATATAACACCGTGTGTTACTGGGTATAACACCCTGTATTTATTATATAACACCGTGTGTTACTGGGTGTAACACTCCTGTATATATTATATAATAACACACGGTGTGTTACTGGGTACAACACCCTGTATATATTATATAATAACACACTGTGTTACTGAGTATAACACTCCTGTATATATTATATAATAACACACTGTGTTACTGGGTATAACACTCCTGTATATATTATATAATAACACACTGTGTTACTGGGTATAACACTCCTGTATATATTATATAATAACACACTGTGTTACTGGGTATAACACTCTGTATATATTATATAATAACACACAGTGTGTTACTGGGTATAACACTCTGTATATATTATATAATAACACACTGTGTGTTACTGGGTACAACACCCTGTATATATTATATAACACTGTGTGTTACTGGGTATAACACCCTGTATATTATATAATAACACACCGTGTGTTACTGGGTATAACACTCCTGTATATATTATATAACACTGTGTGTTACTGGGTATAACACCCTGTATATATTATATAATAACACACCATGTGTTACTGGGTATAACACCCTGTATATATTATATAATAACACACGGTGTGTTACTGGGTATAACACTCTGTATATATTATATAATAACACACTGTGTGTTACTGGGTATAACACTCCTGTATATATTATATAACACTGTGTGTTACTGGGTATAACACTCCTGTATATATTATATAATACCACACTGTGTGTTACTGGGTATAACACTCCTGTATATATTATATAACACTGTGTGTTACTGGGTACAACACCCTGTATATATTATATAACACCGTGTGTTACTGTGTATAACACTCCTGTATTTATTATATAACACTGTGTGTTACTGGGTATAACACCCTCTATATATTATATAACATTGTGTGTTACTGGGTATAACACCCTGTATATTATATAATAACACACCGTGTGTTACTGGGTATAACACTCCTGTATATATTATATAACACTGTGTGTTACTGGGTATAACACCCTGTATATATTATATAATAACACACCATGTGTTACTGGGTATAACACCCTGTATATATTATATAATAACACACCGTGTGTTAGTGGGAGTTGTGTACAGACCTCCAAACAGTAGTAGTGATGTTGGGGCGGGCATCAAACATGAAATTAGGGGTGCGTGCAATAAAGGTGCAGCAGTTATAATGGGTGACTTTAATATGCACATAGATTAGGCTAACCAAACTGGAAGCAATACGGTGGAGGAGGATTTTCTGGAGTGCATAAGGGATGGTTTTTTAGACCAATATGTCGAGGAACCAACTAGGGGGGAGGCCATCTTAGACTGGGTGTTATGTAATGAGAGAGGATTAATTAACAATCTCGTTGTGCGAGGCCCCTTGGGGAAGAGTGACCATAATATGGTGGAATTCTGCATTGGGATGGAGAATGAAACAGTTAATTCAGAGACCATGGTCCAGAACTTAAAGAAGGCTAACTTTGAAGGTATGAGGCGTGAATTGGCTGGGATGGATTGGCAAATGATACTTAAGGGGTTGACTGTGGATGGGCAATGGCAGACATTTAGAGACCGCATGGATGAACTACAACAATTATACATTCCTGTCTGGCATAAAAATAAAAAAGGGAAGGTGGCTCAACCGTGGCTATCAAGGGAAATCAGGGATAGTATTAAAGCCAAGGAAGTGGCATACAAATTGGCCAGAAATAGCAGCGAACCTGGGGACTGGGAGAAATTTAGAACTCAGCAGAGGAGGACAAAGGGTTTGATTAGGGCAGGGAAAATGGAGTATGAGAAGAAGCTTGCAGGGAACATTAAGACGGATTGCAAAAGTTTCTATAGATATGTAAAGAGAAAAAGGTTAGTAAAGACAAACGTAGGTCCCCTGCAATCAGAATCAGGGGAAGTCATAACGGGGAACAAAGAAATGGCGGACCAATTGAACAAGTACTTTGGTTCGGTATTCACGAAGGAGGACACGAACAACCTTCCGGTTATAAAAGGGGTCGGGGGGTCTAGTAAGGAGGAGGAACTGAGGGAAATCCTTATTAGCCGGGAAATTGTGTTGGGGAAATTGATGGGATTGAAGGCCGATAAATCCCCAGGGCCTGATGGACTGCATCCCAGAGTACTTAAGGAGGTGGCCTTGGAAATAGTGGATGCGTTGACGGTCATTTTCCAACATTCCATTGACTCTGGATCAGTTCCTATGGAGTGGAGGGTAGCCAATGTAACCCCACTTTTTAAAAAAGGAGGGAGAGAGAAAACAGGGAATTATAGACCGGTCAGCCTGACATCGGTAGTGGGTAAAATGATGGAATCAATTATTAAGGATGTCATAGCAGTGCATTTGGAAAGAGGTGACATGATAGGTCCAAGTCAGCATGGATTTGTGAAAGGGAAATCATGCTTGACAAATCTTCTGGAATTTTTTGAGGATGTTTCCAGTAGAGTGGATAAGGGAGAACCAGTTGATGTGGTATATTTGGACTTTCAGAAGGCGTTCGACAAGGTCCCACACAAGAGATTGATGTGCAAAGTTAGAGCACATGGGATTGGGGGTAGTGTACTGACATGGATTGAGAACTGGTTGTCAGACAGGAAGCAAAGAGTAGGAGTAAATGGGTACTTTTCAGAATGGCAGGCAGTGACTAGTGGGGTACCGCAAGGTTCTGTGCTGGGGCCCCAGCTGTTTACACTGTACATTAATGATTTAGATGAGGGGATTAAATGTAGTATCTCCAAATTTGCGGATGACACTAAGTTGGGTGGCAGTGTGAGCTGCGAGGAGGATGCTATGAGGCTGCAGAGCGACTTGGATAGGTTAGGTGAGTGGGCAAATGCATGGCAGATGAAGTATAATGTGGATAAATGTGAGGTTATCCACTTTGGTGGTAAAAACAGAGAGACAGACTATTATCTGAATGGTGACAGATTAGGAAAAGGGGAGGTGCAAAGAGACCTGGGTGTCATGGTACATCAGTCATTGAAGGTTGGCATGCAGGTACAGCAGGCGGTTAAGAAAGCAAATGGCATGTTGGCCTTCATAGCAAGGGGATTTGAGTACAGGGGCAGGGAGGTGTTGCTACAGTTGTACAGGGCATTGGTGAGGCCACACCTGGAGTATTGTGTACAGTTTTGGTCTCCTAACCTGAGGGAGTGCAGCGAAGGTTCACCAGACTGATTCCCGGGATGGCGGGACTGACCTATCAAGAAAGACTGGATCAACTGGGCTTGTATTCACTGGAGTTCAGAAGAATGAGAGGGGACCTCATAGAAACGTTTAAAATTCTGACGGGGTTAGACAGGTTAGATGCAGGAAGAATGTTCCCAATGTTGGGGAAGTCCAGAACCAGAGGTCACAGTCTAAGGATAAGGGGTAAGCCATTTAGGACCGAGATGCGGAGGAACTTCTTCACCCAGAGAGTGGTGAACCTGTGGAATTCTCTACCACAGAAAGTTGTTGAGGCCAATTCACTAAATAGATTCAAAAAGGAGTTAGATGAGGTCCTTACTACTAGGGGGATCAAGGGGTATGGCGAGAAAGCAGGAATGGGGTACTGAAGTTGAATGTTCAGCCATGAACTCATTGAATGGCGGTGCAGGCTAGAAGGGCTGAATGGCCTACTCCTGCACCTATTTTCTATGTTTCTATGTTTCTTTGTTTCTAATAACATACTGTGTGTTATTGGGTATAACACTCCTGTATATATTATACAATAACACACTGTGTGTTACTGGGTATAACATTCCTGTATATATTATACAATAACACACTGTGTGTTACTGGGTATAACACTCCTGTATATATTATACAATAACACACTGTGCGTTACTGGGTATAACATTCCTGTATATATTATACAATAACACACTGTGTGTTACTGGATATAACACTCCTGTATATATTATATAATAACACACCGTGTGTTACTGGATATAACACCTGTATATTATACAATAACACACCGTGTGTTACTGGGTATAACACTCCTGTATATATTATATAATAACACACCGTGTGTTACTGGATATAACACTCCTGTATATTATACAATAACACACTGTGTGTTACTGGGTATAACACTCCTGTATATATTATATAATAACACACCGTGTGTTACTGGGTATAACACTCCTGTATATATTATATAATAATACACCGTGTTACTGGGTATAACACTCCTGTATATATTATATAATAATACACCGTGTTACTGGGTATAACACTCCTGTATATATTATATAATAACACACTGTGTGTTACTGGATATAACACTCTGTATATATTATATAATAACACACCGTGTGTTACTGGATATAACACTCCTGTATATTATACAATAACACACTGTGTGTTACTGGGTATAACTCTCCTGTATATATTATATAATAACACACCGTGTGTTACTGGGTATAACACTCCTGTATATATTATATAATAACACACTGTGTGTTACTGTGTATAATACTCTGTATATATTATATAATAACACACTGTGTGTTACTGGGTATAACACTCCTGTATATATTATATAATACACTGTGTGTTACTTGCTGTGTTTGGGAGTGGGAGTTGCTGTTTCCGGGAGGGGTGTGTGGAGTTGGTGGATATGCTGTGTTTCGGGGAGGGGTGTGGGTTGGTGGATATGCTGTGTTTCGGGGAGGGGTGTGGGTTGGCGGATATGCTGTGTTTCGGGGAGGGGTGTGGGTTGGCGGATATGCTGTGTTTCGGGGAGGGGTGTGGGTTGGTGGATATGCTGTGTTTCGGGGAGGGGTGTGGTTTGGTGGATATGCTGTGTTTCGGGGAGGGGTGTGGGTTGGTGGGTATGCTGTGTTTCGGGGAGGGGTGTGGTTTGGTGGATATGCTGTGTTTCGGGGAGGGGTGTGTGGGTTGGTGGATATGCTGTGTTTTGGGGAGGGGTGTGGGTTGGTGGATATGCTGTGTTTCGGGAGCAGTGGGTGTGCTGACTCTGCCCAGCTGTTGGTGTTGCCGAGGGATGGGGCCAGGAGATGAGTTTAGCTGCTCCCACTGTCTGTTTCCTGTTGTGTTGCTGCTGTTGCTTCACAGTGACTTCCTGGACCTGACCTTTCACCCCTGGATTCCTCGGATTCGAAAACAGGCGCACCTGTGAGTCCCAGAATCATAGACTTGCATTTTTTTGCGCCTTTCTCGATCACCAGACGTCTCAAAACGCTTTACAGGCAATGAAATACTTTTGTCGTGTAGTCACTGTCGTATTGTCGGATACGCAGCAGCCAAACTGTGCACAGCAAGCTCCCACAAACAGCAAAGCAAAAATGACCAGATAATCGGCTTTTTTGTTATGTTGATTGAGGGATAAATATTGGCCCAGGACACCGGGGATAACTCCCCTGCTCTTCTTCGAAATAGTGCCATGGGATTTTTTACATCTACCTGAGAGGGCAGGCGGGGCCTCGGTTTAACAGCAGTGCAGCACTCCCTCGGTACTGCACTGGGAGTGTCAGCCGAGATGTTTTTGCTCAAGTCCCTGGAGTGGGACTTGAACCCACAACCTTCTGACTTAGACACAGGAGTGCTGCCCACTGAGCCACAGCTGACACAGCACAGGAGGAAGCCATTGGGCCCAATGAGCCTGTGCCGGCTCTGTGAGAGAGCGATCCAATCAGTCCCACTCCCCCCGCTCTTTCCCCACAGCCCGGCACATTTCTCCTTCAAGTATTTATCCAATTCCGGTTTGAAAGTTACTATTGAATCTGCTCCCACCGCCCTTTCAGGCAGCGCGTTCCCGATCACAACAACTCGCTGCGTAAAAACATTCTCCTCAAACTTCAGCCCATGAGCCCCTTAAATTCCTCTTGATTGACCTGATTACCACCCCCTGAACCCCGCAAAGATATTTATTCATTCTGGAGCTGTGGGTGTCGCTGGCAAGGCTGGCATTTATTGCCCATCACTAGTTGCCCTGTGTAGGTGGTGGACCTCCTTCTTGAACCGCTGCAGTCCGTGTGGTGATGATTCACCGGGATTTAAACGGTTAAATCACAAGGACAGGCTGCACAGACTGGGCTTGTGTTCTCTCGAGTGTAGAAGGTTAAGGGGCGATCTAATCGAGGTGTTTAAGATGATTAAAGGATTCGATCGGGTAGAGAGAGAGAAACTATTTCCTGGGGTGGGGGGAGTCCAGAACAAGGGACAGAACCTTACAATTAGAGCCAGACCGTTCCGGGGTGATGTCAGGAAGCACTTCTTCACACAAAGGGCCGTGGGAATCGGGAACTCTCTCAGGGGCTGGGGGTCAGTTGGAAATTTTCAAAACTGAGATTGATAAACTTTTGCCAGTTCTGATGAAGGGTCACAGACCCGAAATGTTAACTCTGTTTCTCTCTCCACGAATGCTGCCTGACCCGCATTATTTCAGATTCCAGCATCCGCAGTGTTTTGCTTTAGTGTTGATAGATTTTTGTCAGAAAAGGGTATTGCATTGTATGCACCTGTGAGGAAGCTCACAGGTTTGTAGTTGGAGAGCTGGCTTACCCCGGCAACCAAATTCTGATTTGAATTGTGACGATGTCCAAAATGTAATTTGTTTATTGGGTCGGTTTTAGCGTTTCCTCCCCCTCCTTCCCCCCCACCCTTTTATCCAGGGGGCAATTGTATAAATTGTATGTTGGTGCCCACAAAAAAAACAAGGGGGCACTTGTTAGAAAGTTTCTGTTTCAGTGCGCCCCCCCATCAGGGGGCATTTGAGTTAACAAATTATTTTTTACAAATTGCAGCAAAATAGTTGTAGAGCTGGCTTCCCCCGGCAACCAAATTTTCATTTGATTTAAGTTTACAGTAAAAAGTTAATTTGTTTATTTGTCGGTTTTAGTGCCCCCTTTAATAATAAGGGGGCACTTATTCTATTATTTCAACTAAAAATAGTTGTAGAGCTGTTGCATTTACTGTTAAAAGTTTGATTTGTTTAATTTGTCGGTTTTAGTGCCCCTTTAGTCAAGGGGCACTTGATTATTGTTTCAACAAAATAGTTGTAGAGCTGGCTTAGCCAGTCACGTGATGTTCACAAGACTCAATAAAACCCCAGCCAGTTGGGTTCGGGGGATCCACGATGAGGCAGGTGGTTGTGAGCCTGGTGAATGAACTGGTAATGTGTCGTGTGGTTGTTAAACCTTTGCTAATAAACCAATTAGTTCTTAATAGCGATGTGTTGCTATGAATTCTTAAGCAAAGAGCCCATGAAGCAAAAACATTACAGGTGTCAGGAATGTGGAACCGAGGCGGGGAGCTGGGGTTGGGGTACAGATCAGCCACGATCTGATTGAATGGCGGAGCAGGCCGGAGGTTATAGAGAGAGGGAAAACTCGGCACTGAGCAAAGGTCCAGCTCGCCCATCGCTGCCTGAGCTGATAAACATGTTTCTGAGAGTTTGTTTGTTGGTTTGAGTCCCCGGGTCACGGCCCGAGCGATACACGCAGCGATCAGACACGGGACAGCTAAAACAACAGTGTGGGAGGGGATCGCACTGGGTTTGCAGAAAGCCTTTAATAATAGCATTTACTCTGGCCCTGAGTCGGCCTCTGGTTGCACACCACGCCACTCCACTTCCTGCTCTGGTTCCTCTCGACCCTTGCACTCTGACCTCCGCAGGTGTCAAACTGCGTGGGAATCCCCCGCTCCTCTGAACGCCCGTGAAACCGCCCTGGGCCACTGCGTCTGGCAAACGGACGGCAGTCCCTGCGATCGTCACAACCTTTCACAGCACACCAGGCAACAACAACTTGTCTTTATATAGCGCCTTTAACGTAGTGAAACGGCCCTAGCGGTGTGTTCCCGCTAAGCTGCTTGGCTGCACGGTAATCGGCACAGTCCCACGCAATAATCGGCACGGTCCCTGCACGGTAATCGGCAAGTTCCCACACGGTAATCGGCACGGTCCCACGGTAATCGGTAAGTTCCCGCATGGTAATCGGCACGGTCCCACGCAATAATCGGCACAGTCCCCGCACGGTAATCGGCACGGTCCCGCGATAATCGGTAAGTTCCCGCATGATAATCGGCACGGTCCCACGCAATAATCGGCACAGTCCCACAGTAATTGGCACGGTCCCACACGGTAATCGGTAAGTTCCCGCACGGTAATTGGCGCGGTCCCACAATAATTGACACGGTCCCACACGGTAATCGTTAAGTTTCCGCACGGTAATCGGTAAGTTTCCACACGGTAATCGGCAAGTTCCCACACGGTAATTGGCGCGGTCCCACAATAATTGACACGGTCCCACGCGGTAATCGGTAAGTTCCCGCACAGTAATCGGTAAGTTCCCGCACGGTAATCAGTAAGTTCCCACACGGTAATCGGTAAGTTCCCGCACGGTAATCGGCACGGTCCCACGTAGAGCGCTCACCGGATCCTCCGCTGTAAACACCGCGCACGCTCAGAAACGTAACGGGACCATGCAGTAAAGGAAACAGGCCACGCGGAGCAAAGAGCAGCTTACAGGGAGTGTCGGTCCCACCGCGCTTCACAGGAGCACAATTCAGACAAAATCTGACACTGAGCCGCATAAAGAGATATTGGGACAGGTGACCAAAAACTTGGTCAAAGAGGGAGGTTTTAAGGAGCGTCTTCAAGGAGGAGAGAGAGGCGGAGAGGTTTAGGCAGGGAGTTCCAGAGCTTAGGGCCCAGGCAACAGAAGGCACGGCCACCGATGGTTAAGCGATTATAATCAGGGATGCTCAGGAGGGCAGAGTTAGAGGAGCGCAGACATCTCGGGGGGGTGGGGGGGGGAGTTGTGGGGCTGGCGGTGATTCTTCTCTCTCCTTAGGCAGTCCCCCGGAGTCGAGGATGACTTGCTCCCACACTAACACTGAATTCTCAGGTGACTGATGAGACCAATGCGGGACCTACAGTCCTTGTCACAGGTGGGGCAGACGGTGGTTGGAGGGACGGGTGGGTGGGGGGGCTTGGGTTGTCGTACACTTCTTCCACTGTTTGCGCTTGGCTTCCGTGTGCTCCCGGCGAGGAGACTCGAGGTGCTCAGCGCCCTCCCGGATGCTTCTCCTCCACTTTGAGCGGTCTTGGGCCAGGGACTCCCAGGTGTCGGGGATGTTACACTTTTTGAAGGAGGCTTTGAGGGTGTCCTTGAAGCGTTTTCTCTGCCCACCTGGGTCTCGCTTGCCGTGTAGGAGTTCCGAGTAGAGCGCTTGCTTTGGGAGTCTCGTGTCAGGCATGGGGACAATGTGACCCGACCAACGGAGCTGGTCAAGTGAGGTCAGTGCTTTGATGCTGGGGATGTTGGCCTGATCGAGGACACTAACGATGGTGCGTCTATCCTGGAGATTACAGAGATAGGGAGGGGCGAGGGCCATGGAGGGAGTTGTAAACAAGGATGAGAATTTTGAAATTGAGACGTTGCTGAACTGGAAGCCAATGTAGGTCAGTGAGCACAGGGGGTGATGGGTGAGCAGAACTTGGTGCGAGTTAGGACATGGGGCAGTGAGCACAGGGGGTGATGGGTGAGTGGGACTCGGTGCGAGTTAGGACATGGGGCAGTGAGCACAGGGGGTGATGGGTGAGTGGGACTCGGTGTGAGTTAGGACACGGGGCAGTGAGCACAGGGGGTGATGGGTGAGCAGAACTTGGTGCGAGTTAGGACACGGGGCAGCCGAGTTTGGATCACCTCTAGTTTACGTAGGTTAGAATGTGGGAGGCCGGCCAGGAGTGTGTTGGAATAGTCAAGTCTAGAGGTCATTACAGGCAGTCCCTCGGGGTCGAGGATGACTTGCTCACACACTAAAAGTGAGTACTCAGGTGACTGGTGAACTCATTTTGAAGGGGGTAAGATGCCTGTGCGTGAATTCTTTTAACGTGGGGTGGCCATTGCACACCAACCACCACACGGGCTCGATCCAGTGGCGAGGGGATCCAAGACGATTGGAGACCAGGCTCCGCCTCATGTGCCAATACATACACACAAACTCAAACACACTCCTACTATCCTCCTTCCCACAGGACCTCAGTCAGAGGAGCAGCAAGTATTCTAGAGGTAACAAAGGCTTGGATGAGGGCTTCAACAGCAGATGAGCTGAGGCAGGGGCGGTGACTGGCTTTGAATGCCAGTGTTCCTGCAGGCTTTTGACAAGGTCCCACACATTGGTGTGCAAAATTAAAACACATAGTATTGGGGGTAATGTACTGACGTGGATAGAGAGCTGGTTGGCAGACAGGAAGCAGAAAGTCGGGCTAAATGGGGCCTTTTCAGAATGGCAAGCAGTGACTAGTGGGGGCCGCAGGGCTCAGTGCTGGGACCCCAGCTCTTTACAATATACATCAATGATTTAGATGAAGGAATTGAGTGTAATATCTCCAAGTTTGCAGATGACACTAAGCTGGGTGGCGGTGTGAGCTGTGAGGAGGACGCTAAGAGGCTTCAGGGTGACTTGGACAGGTTAGGTGAGTGGGCAAATGCTTGGCAGATGCAGTATAATGTGGATAAACGTGAGGTTATCTACTTTGGTGGCAAAAACACGAAGGCAGAATATTATCTGAATGGTGGCAGATTAAAATAAGGGGAGGTGCAACGAGACCTGGGTGTCATGGTTCATCAGTCACTGAAAGTTGGCATACAGGTACAGCAGGTGGTGAAGAAGGCAAGTGGTATGTTGGCCTTCATAGCTAGGGGCTTTGAGTATAGGAGCAGGGAGGTCTTACTGCAGTTGTACAGGGCCTTAGTGAGGCCTCAACTGGAATATTGTGTTCAGCTTTGGTCTCCTAGTCTGAGGAATGATGTTCTTGCTATTGAGAGAGTGCAGCGAAGGTTCACCAGACTGATTCCCGGGATGGCAGGACTGACATATGAGAGACTAGATCAACTGGGCCTGTATTCACTGGAGTTTGGAAGGATGAGAGGGGATCTCATAGAAACATATAAAATTCTGACGGGACGGGACAGGTTAGATGCAGGAAGAATGTTCCTGATGTTGGGGAAGTCCAGAACCAGGGGACACAGTCTTACGATAAGGGCTAAGCCATTTAGGACTGAGATGAGGAGAAACTTCTTCACTCAGAGAGTTGTGAACCTGTGGAATTCCCTGCCGCAGAGAGTTGTTGATGCCAGTTCATTGGATATATTCAAGAAGGAGTTAGATATGGCCCTTACGGCTAAAGGGATCAAGGGGTATGGAGAGAAAGCAGGAAAGGGGTACTGAGGGAATGATCAGACATGAACTCATTGAATGGTGGTCCAGGCTCGAAGGGCCGAATGGCCTACTCCTGTACCTATTTTCCATGTTTCTATGTTTCTATGCAAACACCCAGGAAATTCCAGCCCAACACACCGCAGTACCCTGAGAGGAAGCAGAGATTAAACCGTTGGTCTATTTCACTGGGTCTTGTGTCCATGCAATTAATTTTATTATCCGGGGATTCTTAGCCCAGCGATGTTTGAAGTGATAATGGCAGACATTCTGTCGTGTTTGATCCTTTCACCATTCCATGTTGAACCAGTTCGACACCAAGGGTCCAAATTCCTTGCTCAAAGACCTCCAGCCCTGCTTTCACCCTCGCACACTGCCGGCTTGTTAAAATCACCAAACTATAAACACATCAATGGCTCACAAATCACCTCACCCCATGTAGGTCCTGCCCCCTCTCATGTCTGCTTCCTCCTCTCCTGAACACACTGACTCTCACTGGGGTATGGGTCCCACACACACTGACTCTCACTGGGGTACGGCTCCCACACACACTGACTCTCACTGGGGAACGGGTCCCACACACACTGACTCTCACTGGGGTGCAGGTCCCACACATACTGACTCTCACTGGTGCACATGTCCCACACACACTGACTCTCACTGGGGTGCAGGTCCCACACATACTGACTCTCACTGGGGTACATTTCCCACACACACTGACTCTCACTGGGGTACGGGTCCCACACACACTGACTCTCACTGGGGTACATGTCCCACACATACTGACTCTCACAGGGGAACGGGTCCCACACACACTGACTCACACTGGGGTACAGTCCCACACACACTGACTCTCACTGGGGTACAGGTCCCACACACACTGACTCCCACTGGGGTACGGGTCCCACACACACTGACTCTCACTGGGGTACAGTCCCACACACACTGACTCTCACTGGGGTACGGGTCCAACACACACACTGACTCTCACTGGGGTACGGGTCCCACACACACTGACCCTCACTGGGGTACAGTCCCACACACACTGACACTCACTGGGGTACGGGTCTCGCACACACTGACTCTCATTGGGGTACGGGACTCACACACATTGACTCTCACTGGGGTACGGGACTCACACACATTGACTCTCACTGGGGTACGGGTCCCACACACACTGACTCCCACTGGGGTACGGGTCCCACACACACTGACTCTCACTGGGGGACAGTCCCACACACACTGACTATCACTGGGGGACAGTCCCACACACACTGACTATCACTGGGGTACGGGTCCCACAGACACTGACTCTCACTGGGGTACGGGTCCCACACACACTGACTCTCACTGGGGTATGGGTCCCACACAAACTGACTCTCACTGGGGTGCAGGTCCCACACACACTGACTCTCACTGGGGTACGGGTCCCACACACACTGACTCTCACTGGGGTATGGGTCCCACACACACTGACTCTCACTGGGGTACGGGTCCCACACACACTGACTCTCACTGGGGTACAGTCCCACACACACTGACTCTCACTGGGGTACCGGTCCCACACACATTGACTCTCACTGTGGTTTGGGTCCCACAAACACTGACTCACACTGGGGTACTGGCCCACACACACTGACTCTCACTGGGGTATGGGTCCCACATACACTGATTCTCACAGGGGTACAGCTCCCACACACACTGACTCTCACTGGGGTTACAGGTCCCACAGACACTGACTCTCACTGGGGTACAGGTCCCACAGACACTGACACTCACTGGGGTACAGGTCCCACAGACACTGACTCTCACTGCGGTACAGGTCCCACACACACTGACTCTCACTGGGGTACGGGTCCCACACACACTGACTCTCACTGGGGTATTGGTCCCACACATACTGACTGTCACTGGGGTACGGGTTCCAAACACACTGACTCTCACTGGGGTACGGGTCCCACACACACTGACTCTCACTGGGGTACGGGTCCCACACACACTGACTCTCACTGGGGTACGGGTCCCACTGACACTGACTCTCACTGGGGTACGGGTCCCACACACACTGACTCTCACTGGGGTACGGGTCCCACACACACTGACTCTCACTGGGGTACGGGTCCCACACACACTGACTCTCACTGGGGTATGGGTCCCACACACACTGACTCTCATTGGGGTACGGGTCCCATTCACACTGACTCTCACTGGGGTATGGGTCCCACACACACTGACTCTCATTGGGGTACGGGTCCCACACACACTGACTCTCACTGGGGTGCTGTCCCACACACATTGCCTCTCGCTGGGGTACGGGTCCCACACACACTGACTATCACTGGGGTACGGGTCCCACACACATTCACTCTCACTGGAATACGGGTCCCACACACACTGACTCTCACTGGGGTACGGGTCCCACACACAGTGACTCTCACTGGGGTACAGGTCCCACACACTGACTCTCATTGGTGTGCGGGTCACACACACACTGACTCTCACTGGGGTACGGTTCCCACACACACTGACTCTCACTGGGGTATGGGTCCCACACACACTGACTCTCATTGGGGTACGGGTCCCACACACACTGACTCTCACTGGGGTATGGGTCCCACACACACTGACTCTCACTGGGGTACAGGTCCCACACACACTGACTCTCACTGGGGTACGGGCCCCTAACACACTGACTCTCACTGGGGTACGTGTCCCACACACACTGACTCTCACTTGGGTACGGTCCCATACACACTGACTCTCACTGGGGTACGGGTCCCACACACACTGACTCTCACTGGGGTATGGGTCCCACACACACTGACTCTCACTGGGGTATGGTCCCATACACACTGACTCTCACTGGGGTACGGGTCCCACACACACTGACTCTCACTGGGGTATGGGTCCCACACACACTGACTCACACTGGGGTACGGTCACACACACACTGACTCTCACTGGGGTACAGGTCCCACACGCAGTGACTCTCACTGGGGTACGGGTCACACACACACTGACTCTCACTGGGGTACGGGTCACACACACACTGACTCTCACTGGGGTTTGGGTCCCACACATACTGACTCACACTGGTGGACCGGTCCTACACACACTGACTCTCACTGGGGTTTGGGTCCCACACACACTGATTCTCACAGGGGTACAGCTCCCACACACACTGACTCTCACTGGGGTTACAGGTCCCACAGACACTGACTCTCACTGGGGTACAGTCCCACACACACTGACTCACATTGGGGTACGGTCCCACACACACTGACTCACACTGGGGTACAGTCCCACACACACTGACTCTCACTAGGGTACAGGTCCCACACACACTGACACTCACTTGGGTACAGGTCCCACACACACTGACTCTTACTGGGGTACCGGTCCCACACACACTGACTCTCACTGGGGAGTGGTCCCACACACACTGACTCTCACTGGGGTACAGGTCCCACACACACTGACTCTCACTGGGGTACAGGTCCCACACACACTGACTCTCACTGGGGTACGGGTCCCACACACACTGACCCTCACTGGGGTACAGTCCCACACACACTGACACTCACTGGGGTACGGGTCTCACACACATTGACTCTCACTGGGGTACAGGTCCCACAGACTGACTCTCACTGGGGAACCGGTCCCACACACACTGACTCCCACTGGGGTACGGGTCCCACACACACTGACTCTCACTGGGGTACAGTCCCACACACACTGACTCTCACTGGAGTACGGGTCCCACAGACACTAACTCTCACTGGGGTACCGGTCCCACACACACTTACTCTCACTGGGGTATGGGTCCAACACACACAGACTCTCACTGGGGTACGGGTCTCCCACACACTGACTCTCACTGGGGTACAGTCCCATACACACTGACTCTCAGTGTCGTACGGGTCCCACACACACTGACTCTCACTGGGGTATGGGTCCCACACACACTGACTCTCACTGGGGTACAGTACCACACACA
The DNA here is from genome assembly GCF_044704955.1 of Pristiophorus japonicus. Classification (NCBI taxonomy): domain Eukaryota; kingdom Metazoa; phylum Chordata; class Chondrichthyes; family Pristiophoridae; genus Pristiophorus; species Pristiophorus japonicus. Next base: position 3,081,911 of record NC_091996.1, read on the forward strand.
CTGACTCTCACTGGGGTATGGGTCCCACACACACTGACTCTCACTGGGGTACAGGTCCCACACACACTGACTTGCACTGGGGTAAGGGTCCCACACACACTGACTCTCACTGCGGTACGGTCCCACACACACTGACTCTCACTGGTGTACCGGTCCTACACACACTGACTCTCACTGGGGTATGGGTCCCACACACACTGACTCTCACTGGGGTACTGGCCCACACACACTGACTCTCACTGGGGTATGGGTCCCACACACACTGACTCTCACTGGGGTACTGGCCCACACACACTGACTCTCACTGGGGTACGGGTCCCACACACACTGACTCTCACTGGGGTACGGGTCCCACACACACTGATCTCACTGGTGTGCGGGTCACACACACACTGACTCTCACTGGGGTACGGTTCCCACACACTGACTCTCACTGGGGTACAGGTCCCACACACACTGACTATCACTGGGGTATGGGTCCCGCACACACTGACTCTCACTGTGGTACAGGTCCCACACACACTGACTCTCACTGGGGTACGGGTCCCACACACACTGACTCTCACTGGGGTATGGGTCCCACACACACTGACTCTCACTGGGGTATGGTCCCATACACACTGACTCTCACTGGGCTATGGATCCCACACACACTGACTCTCACTGGTGTATGGGTCCCACTCACACTGGGGTACGGTCACACACACACTGACTCTCACTGGGGTACAGGTCCCACACACAGTGACTCTCACTGGGGTACGGGTCACACACACACTGACTCTCACTGGGGTTTGGGTCCCACACACACTGACTCTCACTGGGGTTTGGGTCCCACACACACTGACTCACACTGGTGTACCGGTCCCACACACACTGACTCTCACTGGGGTGCAGGTCCCACACATACTGACTCTCACAGGGGAACGGGTCCCACACACACTGACTCACACTGGGGTACAGTCCCACACACACTGACTCTCACTGGGGTACAGGTCCCACACACACTGACTCCCACTGGGGTACGGGTCCCACACACACTGACTCTCACTGGGGTACAGTCCCACACACACTGACTCTCACTGGGGTACGGGTCCAACACACACACTGACTCTCACTGGGGTACGGGTCCCACACACACTGACCCTCACTGGGGTACAGTCCCACACACACTGACACTCACTGGGGTACGGGTCTCGCACACACTGACTCTCATTGGGGTACGGGTCTCACACACATTGACTCTCACTGGGGTACAGGTCCCACAGACTGACTCTCACTGGGGAACGGGTCCCACACACACTGACTCCCACTGGGGTACGGGTCCCACACACACTGACTCTCACTGGGGGACAGTCCCACACACACTGACTATCACTGGGGTACGGGTCCCACACACACTGACTATCACTGGGGTACCGGTCCCACACACACTGACTCTCACTGTCGTTTGGGCCCCACAAACACTGACTCACACTGGGGTACTGGCCCACACACACTGACTCTCACTGGGGTATGGGTCCCACATACACTGATTCTCACAGGGGTACAGCTCCCACACACACTGACTCTCACTGGGGTTACAGGTCCCACAGACACTGACTCTCACTGGGGTACAGGTCCCACAGACACTGACACTCACTGGGGTACAGGTCCCACAGACACTGACTCTCACTGCGGTACAGGTCCCACACACACTGACTCTCACTGGGGTTACAGGTCCCACAGACACTGACTCTCACTGGGGTACGGGTCCCACACACACTGACTCTCACTGGGGTACGGGTCCCACACACACTGACTCTCACTGGGGTATTGGTCCCACACATACTGACTGTCACTGGGGTACGGGTTCCAAACACACTGACTCTCACTGGGGTACGGGTCCCACACACACTGACTCTCACTGGGGTACGGGTCCCACACACACTGACTCTCACTGGGGTACGGGTCCCACTGACACTGACTCTCACTGGGGTACGGGTCCCACACACACTGACTCTCACTGGGGTATGGGTCCCACACACACTGACTCTCACTGGGGTACAGGTCCCACACACACTGACTCTCACTGGGGTATGGGTCCCACACACACTGACTCTCATTGGGGTACGGGTCCCATTCACACTGACTCTCATTGGGGTACGGGTCCCACACACACTGACTCTCACTGGGGTATGGGTCCCACACACACTGACTCTCACTGGGGTACAGGTCCCACACACACTGACTCTCACTCGGGTACGGGTCCCTAACACACTGACTCTCACTGGGGTACGTGTCCCACACACAGTGACTCTCACTGGGGTACAGGTCCCACAGACACTGACTCTCACTGGGGTACGGGTCCCACAGACACTGACTCTCACTGGGGTACGGGTCCCACACACACTGACTCTCACTGGGGTACGGGTCCCACACACACTGACTCTCACTGGGGTACGTGTCCCACACACACTGACTCTCACTTGGGTACGGTCCCATACACACTGACTCTCACTGGGGTACGGGTCCCACACACACTGACTCTCACTGGGGTATGGGTCCCACACACACTGACTCTCACTGGGGTATGGTCCCATACACACTGACTCTCACTGGGGTACGGGTCCCACACACACTGACTCTCATTGGGGTATGGGTCCCACACACACTGACTCACACTGGGGTACGGTCACACACACACTGACTCTCACTGGGGTACAGGTCCCACACACAGTGACTCTCACTGGGGTACGGGTCACACACACACTGACTCTCACTGGGGTACGGGTCACACACACACTGACTCTCACTGGGGTTTGGGTCCCACACATACTGACTCACACTGGTGGACCGGTCCTACACCCACTGACTCTCACTGGGGTTTGGGTCCCACACACAGTGGCTCACACTGGGGTACTGGCCCACACACACTGACTCTCACTGGGGTATGGGTCCCACACACACTGATTCTCACAGGGGTACAGCTCCCACACACACTGACTCTCACTGGGGTTACAGGTCCCACAGACACTGACTCTCACTGGGGTACAGTCCCACACACACTGACTCACATTGGGGTACGGTCCCACACACACTGACTCACACTGGAGTACAGTCCCACACACACTGACTCTCACTAGGGTACAGGTCCCACACACACTGACACTCACTTGGGTAAAGGTCCCACACACACTGACTCTTACTGGGGTACCGGTCCCACACACACTGACTCTCACTGGGGTACAGGTCCCACACACACTGACTCTCACTGGGGTATGGTCCCACACATACTGACTCTCACTGGGGTACATGTCCCACACACACAGACTCTCACTGGGGTATGGGTCCCACACACACGGACTCTCACTGGGGTGCAGGTCCCACACATACTGACTCTCAGGGGAACGGGTTCCACACACACTGACTCTCACTGGAATACGGGTCACACACACACTGACTCCCACTGGGGTACAGGTCCCACACACACTGACTCTCACTGGGGTACGGGTCCCACACACACTGACTCTCACTGGGGTACAGGTCCCACACACACTGACCCTCACTGGGGTACAGTCCCACACACACTGACACTCACTGGGGTACGGGTCTCACACACATTGACTCTCACTGGGGTACAGGTCCCACAGACTGACTCTCACTGGGGAACCGGTCCCACACACACTGACTCCCACTGGGGTACGGATCCCACACACACTGACTCTCACTGGGGTACAGTCCCACACACACTGACTCTCACTGGGGTGCGGGTCCCACAGACACTAACTCTCACTGGGGTACCGGTCCCACACACACTTACTCTCACTGGGGTATGGGTCCCACACACACAGACTCTCACTGGGGTACGGGTCTCCCACACACTGACTCTCACTGGGGTACAGTCCCATACACACTGACTCTCACTGTCGTACGGGTCCCACACACACTGACTCTCACTGGTGTACCGGTCCTACACGCACTGACTCTCACTGGGGTATGGGTCCCACACACTGACTCTCACTGGGGTACAGTCCCATACACACTGACTCTCACTGGTGTACCGGTCCTACACACACTGACTCTCACTGGGGTACTGGCCCACACACACTGACTCTCACTGGGGTATGGGTCCCACACACACTGATTCTCACAGGGGTACAGCGCCCACACACACTGACTCTCACTGGGGTACAGGTCCCACAGACACTGACTCTCACTGGGGTACAGGTCCCACACACACCGACTCTCACTGGGGTATTGGTCCCACACATACTGACTCTCACTGGGGTACGGGTTCCAAACACACTGACTCTCACTGGGGTACGGGTCCCACACACACTGACTCTCACTGGGGTACGGGTCCCACACACACTTACTCTCACTGGTGTGCGGGTCACACACACACTGACTCTCACTGGGGTACGGTTCCCACACACACTGACTCTCACTGGGGTACAGGTCCCACACACACTGACTGTCACTGGGGTATGGGTCCCACACACACTGACTCTCACTGGGGTACAGGTACCACACACACTGACTCTCACTGGGGTACGGGTCCCACACACACTGACTCTCACTGGGGTACGGGTCCCACACACACTGACTCTCACTGGGGTATGGGTCCCACACACACTGACTCTCACTGGGGTATGGTCCCATACACACTGACTCTCACTGGGGTATGGATCCCACACACACTGACTCTCACTGGTGTATGGGTCCCACTCACACTGGGGTACGGTCACACACACACTGACTCTCACTGGGGTACAGGTCCCACACACAGTGACTCTCACTGGGGTACGGGTCACACACACACTGACTCTCACTGGGGTTTGGGTCCCACACACACTGACTCACACTGGTGTACCGGTCCCACACACACTGACTCTCACTGGTGTACCGGTCCCACACACACTGACTCTCACTGGGGTTTGGGTCCCACACACACTGACTCTCGCTGGGGTACGGGTCCCACACACACTGATTCTCACTGGGGTACAGGTACCACACACACTGACTCTCACTGGGGTACGGGTCACACACACACAGACTCTCACTGGGGTATGGGTCCCACACACACTGACTCACACTGGGGTACGGTCCCACACACACTGACTCTCACTGGGGTATGGGTCCCACACACACTGACTCACAGTGGGGTACGGTCCCACACACACTGACTCTCACTGGGGTACAGGTCCCACACACACTGACTCGCACTGGGGTATGGGTCCCACACACACTGACTCTCACTGGGGTACGGTCCATGGGTCCCACACACACTGACTCTCACTGGGGTACGGGTCCCACACACACTGACTCTCCCTGGGGTACAGGTCCCACACACACTGACTCTCCCTGGGGTACAGGTCACACAGACACAGACTCTCACTGGGGTACGGGTCCCACACACACTGACTCTCACTGGGGTAGAGGTCCCACACACACTGACTCTCACTGGGGTACGGGTCCCACACACACTGACTCTCACTGGTGTACAGGTCCCACACACACTGACTCTCGCTGCGGTGCAGTCCCACACTCATTGCCTCTCACTGGGGTACGGGTCCCACACACAATGATTCTCACTGGGGTATGGTCCCACACACACTGACTCTCACTGGGGTACAGGTCCCACAGACACTGACTCTCACTGGGGTACGGGTCCCACACACACTGATTCTCACTGGGGTACAGGTCCCACAGACACTGACTCTCACTGGGGTACAGTCCCACACACACTGACTCTCACTGGGGTACGGGTCCCACACACACTGACTCTCACTGGGGCATGGGTCCCACACACACTGACTCTCACTGAGGTACGGTCCCACACACACTGACTCTCACTGGGGTATGGGTCCCACACACACTGAATCTCACTGGGGTACAGGTCCCACACACACTGACTCTCACTGGGGTATGTGTCACACACACTGACTCTCGCTGGGGTGCAGTCCCACATACATTGCCTCTCACTGGTGTACAGGTCCCACACACGTTCACTCTCACTGGGATATGCGTCCCACACACACTGACTCTCACTGGGGTACGGGTCCCACACACACTGATTCTCACTGGAGTATGGTCCCACACACACTGACTCTCACTGGGGTACAGGTCCCACAGACACTGACTCTCACTGGGGTACGGATCACACACACACTGACTTTCACTGGGGTACAGGTCCCACAGACACTGACTCTCACTGGAGTACAGGTCCCACAGACACTGACTCTCACTGGGGTACAGGTCCCACAGACACTGACTCTCACTGGGGTACGGATCACACACACACTGACTCTCACTGGGGTACGGGTCCCACACACACTGGCTCTCACTGGGGTACGGTCCCACACACACTAGCTCTCACTGGGGTACAGGTTCCACACACACTGACTCTCACTTGGATACGGGTCCCACACACACTGACTCTCACTTGGATACGGGTCCCACACACACTGACTCTCACTGGGGTACGGGTCCCACACACACTGACTCTCACTTGGATACGGATCCCACACACACTGACTCTCACTGGGGTACGGGTCCCACACACACTGACTCTCACTTGGATACGGGTCCCACACACACTGACTCTCACTTGGATACGGGTCCCACACACACTGACTCTCACTGGGGTACGGGTCACACACACACTGACTCTCACTGGGGTACAGGTCCCACAGACAATGACTCTCACTGGGTACAGGTCCCACAGACACTGACTCTCCCTGGGGTACAGGTCCCACACACACTGACTCTCACTGGGGTATGGGTCCCACACACACTGACTCTCACTGGGGGACAGTCCCACACACACTGACTGTCACTGGGGTACGGGTCCCCCACACACTGACTCTCACTGGGGTACGGGTCCCCAACACACTGACTCTCACTGGGGTACAGGTCCCGAAGACACTGACTCTCACTGGGGTACAGGTCCCACACACAATGACTCTCACTGGGGTACATGTCCCACACACACTGACTCTCACTGGGGTACAGGTCCCACAGACACTGACTCTCACTGGGGTACGGATCACACACACACTGACTCTCACTGCGGTACAGGTCCCACAGACACTGACTCTCACTGGGGTACAGGTCCCACAGACACTGACTCTCCCTGGGGTACAGGTCCCACACACACTGACTCTCACTGGGGTACGGGTCCCACACACACTGACTCTCACTGGGGTATGGGTCTCACACACACTGACTCTCACTGGGGTATGGATCCCACACACACTGACTGTCACTGGGGTACGGGTCCCCCACACACTGACTCTCACTGGGGTACGGGTCCCCAACACACTGACTCTCACTGGGGTACAGGTCCAGCAGACACTGATTCTCACTGGGGTACGGGTCACACACACACTGACTCTCACTGGGGTACAGGTCCCGAAGACACTGACTCTCACTGGGGTACAGGTCCCACACACAATGACTCTCACTGGGGTACATGTCCCACACACACTGACTCTCACTGGGGTACAGGTCCCACAGACACTGACTCTCACTGGGGTACGGATCACACACACACTGACTCTCACTGGGGTACAGGTCCCACAGACACTGACTCTCACTGGGGTACAGGTCCCACAGACACTGACTCTCCCTGGGGTACAGGTCCCACACACACTGACTCTCACTGGGGTACGGGTCCCACACACACTGACTCTCACTGGGGGACAGTCCTACACACACTGACTCTCACTGGGGTACGGGTCCCACACACACTGGCTCTCACTGGGGTACGGTCCCACACACACTAGCTCTCACTGGGGTACAGGTTCCACACACACTGACTCTCACTTGGATACGGGTCCCACACACACTGACTCTCACTGGGGTACGGGTCCCACACACACTGACTCTCACTGGGGTACGGGTCCCACACACACTGACTCTCACTTGGATACGGGTCCCACACACACTGACTCTCACTTGGATACGGGTCCCACACACACTGACTCTCACTTGGATACGGGTCCCACACACACTGACTCTCACTGGGGTACGGGTCACACACACACTGACTCTCACTGGGGTACAGGTCCCACAGACAATGACTCTCACTGGGTACAGGTCCCACAGACACTGACTCTCCCTGGGGTACAGGTCCCACACACACTGACTCTCACTGGGGTATGGGTCCCACACACACTGACTCTCACTGGGGTACGGGTCCCACACACACTGAGTCTCACTGGGGTATGGGTCTCACACACACTGACTCTCACTGGGGTATGGATCCCACACACACTGACTGTCACTGGGGTATTGGTCCCCCACACACTGACTCTCACTGGGGTACGGGTCCCCAACACACTGACTCTCACTGGGGTACAGGTCCAGCAGACACTGATTCTCACTGGGGTACGGGTCACACACACACTGACTCTCACTGGGGTACAGGTCCCAAAGACACTGACTCTCACTGGGGTACAGGTCCCACACACAATGACTCTCACTGGGGTACAAGTCCCACACACACTGACTGTCACTGGGGTACAGGTCCCACAGACACTGACTCTCACTGGGGTACGGGTCCCACACACACTGACTCTCACTGGGGTACAGGTCCCACACACACTGACTCTCGCTGCGGTGCAGTCCCACACACAATGACTCTCACTGGGGTACATGTCCCACACACACTGACTCTCACTGGGGTACAGGTCCCACAGACACTGACTCTCACTGGGGTACGGGTCCCACACACAATGACTCTCACTGGGGTACATGTCCCACACACACTGACTCTCTCTGGGGTACAGGTCACACAGACACAGACTCTCACTGGGGTACGGGTCCCACACACACTGACTCTCACTGGGGTAGAGGTCCCACACACACTGACTCTCACTGGGGTACGGGTCCCACACACACTGACTCTCACTGGTGTACAGGTCCCACACACACTGACTCTCGCTGCGGTGCAGTCCCACACACATTGCCTCTCACTGGGGTACGGGTCCCACACACAATGATTCTCACTGGGGTATGGGCCCACACACACTGACTCTCACTGGGTTACAGGTCCCACAGACACTGACTCTCACTGGGGTACAGGTCCCACACACACTGATTCTCACTGGGGTACAGGTCCCACAGACACTGACTCTCACTGGGGTACAGTCCCACACACACTGACTCTCACTGAGGTACAGGTCCCACACACACTGACTCTCACTGGGGTATGGGTCCCACACACACTGAATCTCACTGGGGTACAGGTTCCACACACACTGACTCTCACTGGGGTACGGGTCCCACACACTCTGACTCTCACTGGGGTACAGGTCCCACACACACTGACTCTCACTGGGGTACGGGTCCCACACACTCTGACTCTCACTGGGGTACGGGTCCCACACACACTGACTCTCACTGGGGTACGGGTCCCACACACACTGACTCTCACTGGGGGACAGTCCTACACACACTGACTCTCACTGGGGTACGGGTCCCACACACACTGACTCTCACTGGGGTGCAGGTCCCACACATACTGACTCTCACTGGGGTACATGTCCCACACACACTGACTCTCACTGGGGTACAGTCCCACACACACTGACTCTCACTGGGGTACAGGTCCCACAGACACTGACTCTCACTGGGGTACGGGTCCCACACACACTGACTCTCACTGGGGTATGGGTCCCACACGCACTGATTCTCACTGGGGTGCGGGTCATACACACACTGACTCTCACTGGGGTACAGGTCCCACAGACAATGACTCTCACTGGGTACAGGTCCCACAGACACTGACTCTCCCTGGGGTACAGGTCCCACACACACTGACTCTCACTGGGGTACGGATCCCACACACACTGACTCTCACTGGGGTATGGGTCCCACACACACTGACTCTCACTGGGGTACGGGTCCCACACACACTGACTCTCACTGGGGTACGGGTCCCCAACACACTGACTCTCACTGGGGTACGGGTCCCACACACACTGACTCTCACTGGGGTACGTGTCCCACACACACTGACTCTCACTGGGGTACAGGTCCCACACACACTGACTCTCACTGGGTTATGGGTCCCACGCACACTGACTCTCACTCGGGTATGGGTCCCACACACACTGACTCTCACTTGGATACGGGTCCCACACACACTGACTCTCACTGGGGTACGGGTCACACACACACTGACTCTCACTGGGGTACAGGTCCCACAGACAATGACTCTCACTGGGTACAGGTCCCACAGACACTGACTCTCCCTGGGGTACAGGTCCCACACACACTGACTCTCACTGAGGTACGGGTCCCACACACACTGACTCTCACTGGGGGACAGTCCCACACACACTGACTCTCACTGGGGTACGGGTCACCCACACACAGACTCTCACTGGGGTACGGGTCCCCAACACACTGACTCTCACTGGGGTACAGGTCCCACAGACGCTGACTCTCACTGGGGAACTGGTCCCACAGACACTGACTCTCACTGGGGGTACGGTCCCACACACACTGACTCTCACTGGGGTATGGGTCCCACACACACTGACTCTCACTGGGGTACGCGTCCCACACACACTGACTCTCACTGGGGTATGGGTCCCACACACACTGGCTCTCACTGGGGTACTGGTCCCACACACACTGACTCTCACTGGGGTATGGGTCCAACACAAGCTGACTGACTCTCACTGGGGTACGGTCCCACATACACTGACTCTCACTGGGGTACAGGTCCCACAGACACTGACTCTCACTGGGGTACGGGTCCCACACACACTGACTCTCACTGGGGTATGGGTCCCACGCGCACTGATTCTCACTGGGGTACGGGTCACACACACACTGACTCTCACTGGGGTACAGGTCCCACAGACAATGACTCTCACTGGGTACAGGTCCCACAGACACTGACTCTCCCTGGGGTACAGGTCCCACACACACTGACTCTCACTGGGGTACGGGTCCCACACACACTGACTCTCACTGGGGTATGGGTCCCACACACACTGACTCTCACTGGGGTACGGGTCCCCAACACACTGACTCTCACTGGGGTATGGGTCCCACACACACTGACTCTCACTGGGGTACGTGTCCCACACACACTGACTCTCACTGGGATATGGGTCCCACACACACTGGCTCTCACTGGGGTACGGTCCCACACATACTAGCTCTCACTGGGGTACAGGTCCCACACACACTGACTCTCACTGGGGTATGGGTCCCACGCACACTGACTCTCACTTGGATACGGGTCCCACACACACTGACTCTCACTGGGGTACGGGTCACATACACACTGACTCTCACTGGGGTACAGGTCCCACAGACAATGACTCTCACTAGGTACAGGTCCCACAGACACTGACTCTCCCTGGGGTACCGGTCCCACACACACTGACTCTCACTGGGGTACGGGTCCCACACACACTGACTCTCACTGGGGGACAGTCCCACACACACTGACTCTCACTGGGGTACGGGTCCCACACACACTGACTCTCACTGGGGTACGGGTCACACACACACTGACTCTCACTGGGGTAGGGATCCCACACACACTGACTCTCACTGGGGTATGGGTCCCACACACACTGACTCTCACTGGGGTACGTGTCCCACACACACTGACTCTCACTGGGGTATGGGTCCCACACACACTGGCTCTCACTGGGGTACGGTCCCACACACACCAGCTCTCACTGGGGTACAGGTCCCACACACACTGACTCTCACTGGGGTATGGGTCCCACGCACACTGACTCTCACTAGGGTATGGGTCCCACACACACTGACTCTCACTTGGACACGGGTCCCACACACACTGACTCTCACTGGGGTACGGGTCACACACACACTGACTCTCACTGGGGTACAGGTCCCACAGACAATGACTCTCACTGGGTACAGGTCCCACAGACACTGACTCTCCCTGGGGTACAGGTCCCACACACACTGACTCTCACTGAGGTACGGGTCCCACACACACTGACTCTCACTGGGGGACAGTCCCACACACACTGACTCTCACTGGGGGACGGGTCCCACACACACTGAGTCTCACTGGGGTACGGGTCTCACACACACTGACTCTCACTGGGGTATGGATCCCACACACACTGACTCTCACTGGGGTACAGGTCCCACAGGCGCTGACTCTCACTGGGGAACTGGTCCCACAGACACTGACTCTCACTGGGGGTACGGTCCCACACACACTGACTCTCACTGGGGTATGGGTCCCACACACACTGACTCTCACTGGGGTACGCGTCCCACACACACTGACTCTCACTGGGGTATGGGTCCCACGCACACTGGCTCTCACTGGGGTACTGGTCCCACACACACTAGCTCTCACTGGGGTATGGGTCCAACACACGCTGACTGACTCTCACTGGGGTACGGTCCCACACACACTGACTCTCACTGGGTACAGGTCCCACAGACACTGACTCTCACTGGGGTACGGGTCCCACACACACTGACTCTCACTGGGGTATGGGTCCCACGCGCACTGATTCTCACTGGGGTACGGGTCACACACACACTGACTCTCACTGGGGTACAGGTCCCACAGACAATGACTCTCACTGGGTACAGGTCCCACAGACGCTGACTCTCCCTGGGGTACAGGTCCCACACACACTGACTCTCACTGGGGTACGGGTCCCACACACACTGACTCTCACTGGGGTATGGGTCCCACACACACTGACTCTCACTGGGGTACGGGTCCCCAACGCACTGACTCTCACTGGGGTATGGGTCCCACACACACTGACTCTCACTGGGGTACGTGTCCCACAGACACTGACTCTCACTGGGATATGGGTCCCACACACACTGGCTCTCACTGGGGTACGGTCCCACACATACTAGCTCTCACTGGGGTACAGGTCCCACACACACTGACTCTCACTGGGGTATGGGTCCCACGCACACTGACTCTCACTAGGGTATGGGTCCCACACACACTGACTCTCACTTGGATACGGGTCCCACACACACTGACTCTCACTGGGGTACGGGTCACACACACACTGACTCTCACTGGGGTACAGGTCCCACAGACAATGACTCTCACTGGGTACAGGTCCCACAGACACTGACTCTCCCTGGGGTACAGGTCCCACACACACTGACTCTCACTGGGGTACGGGTCCCACACACACTGACTCTCACTGGGGGACAGTCCCACACACACTGACTCTCACTGGGGTACGGGTCCCACACACACTGACTCTCACTGGGGTACGGGTCACACACACACTGACTCTCACTGGGGTAGGGTTCCCACACACACTGACTCTCACTTGGATACGGGTCCCACAGACACTGACTCTCACTGGGGTATGGGTCCCACACACACTGACTCTCACTGGGGTACAGGTCCCACACACACTGTCTCTCACTGGGGTACTGGTCCCACACACACTGACTCTCACTGGGGTATGGGTCCAACACACGCTGACTGACTCTCACTGGGGTACGGTCCCACAGACACTGACTCTCACTGGGGTACAGGTCCCACAGACACTGACTCTCACTGGGGTACGGGTCCCACACACACTGACTCTCACTGGGGTATGGGTCCCACGCGCACTGATTCTCACTGGGGTACGGGTCACACACACACTGACTCTCACTGGGGTACAGGTCCCACAGACAATGACTCTCACTGGGGTACAGGTCCCACACACACTGACTCTCACTGGGGTACGGGTCCCACACACACTGACTCTCACTGGGGTACGGGTCCCACACACACTGACTCACACTGGGGTATGGTCCCACACACACTGACTCTCACTGGGGTATGGGTTCCACACACACTGGCTCTCACTGGGGTACGGTCCCACACATACTAGCTCTCACTGGGGTACAGGTCCCACACACACTGACTCTCACTGGGGTATGGGTCCCACGCACAATGACTCTCACTAGGGTATGGGTCCCACACACACTGACTCTCACTTGGATACGGGCCCCACACACACTGACTCTCACTGGGGTACGGGTCACACACACACTGACTCTCACTGGGGTACAGGTCCCACAGACAATGACTCTCACTGGGTACAGGTCCCACAGACACTGACTCTCCCTGGGGTACAGGTCCCACACACACTGACTCTCACTGGGGTACGGGTCCCACACACACTGACTCTCACTGGGGGACAGTCCCACACACACTGCCTCTCACTGGGGTACGGGTCCCACACACACTGACTCTCACTGGGGTACGGGTCACACACACACTGACTCTCACTGGGGTACGGATCCCACACACACTGACTCTCACTGGGGTACGGGTCCCCCACACACTGACTCTCACTGGGGTACGGGTCCCCAACACACTGACTCTCACTGGGGTACAGGTCCCACAGACGCTGACTCTCACTGGGGAACTGGTCCCACAGACACTGACTCTCACTGGGGGTACGGTCCCACACACACTGACTGACTCTCACTGGGGTATGGGTCCCACACACACTGACTCTCACTGGGGTACGCGTCCCACACACACTGACTCTCACTGGGGTAAGGGTCCCACACACACTGACTCTCACTGGGGTACGGTCCCACACACACTGACTCACACTGGGGTATGGTCCCACACACACTGACTCTCACTGGGGTATGGGTTCCACACACACTGACTCACACTGGGGTACGGGTCCCACACACACTGACTCTCACTTGGATACGGGTCCCACACACACTGACTCTCACTGGGGTACGGGTCCCACACACACTGACTCTCACTGGGGTACAGGTCCCACACACACTGACTCTCACTTGGATACGGGTCCCACACACACTGACTCTCACCTGGTGTACGGGTCCCACACACACTGACTCTCACTTGGATACGGGTCCCACACACACTGACTCTCACTGGGGTATGGGTCCCACACACACTGACTCTCACTGGGGTACAGGTCCCACACACACTGTCTCTCACTGGGGTACGGGTCCCACACACACTGACTCTCACTGGGGTACGGGTCCCCCACACACTGACTCTCACTGGGGTACGGGTCCCCAACACACTGACTCTCACTGGGGTACAGGTCCCACAGACGCTGACTCTCACTGGGGAACTGGTCCCACAGACACTGACTCTCACTGGGGGTACGGTCCCACACACACTAACTGACTCTCACTGGGGTATGGGTCCCACACACACTGACTCTCACTGGGGTACGCGTCCCACACACACTGACTCTCACTGGGGTATGGGTCCCACACACACTGGCTCTCACTGGGGTATGGTCCCACACACACTAGCTCTCACTGGGGTACAGGTCCCACACACACTGACTCTCACTGGGGTATGGGTCCCACACACACTGACTCTCACTGGGGTACTGGTCCCACACACACTGACTCTCACTGGGGTATGGGTCCAACACACGCTGACTGACTCTCACTGGGGTACGGTCCCACACACACTGACTCTCACTGGGGTACAGGTCCCACAGACACTGACTCTCACTGGGGTACGGGTCCCACACACACTGACTCTCACTGGGGTATGGGTCCCACGCGCACTGATTCTCACTGGGGTACGGGTCACACACACACTGACTCTCACTGGGGTACAGGTCCCACAGACAATGACTCTCACTGGGGTATAGGTCCCACAGACAATGACTCTCACTGGGGTACAGGTCCCACACACACTGACTCTCACTGGGGTACGGGTCCCACACACACTGACTCTCACTGGGGTATGGGTCCCACACACACTGACTCTCACTGGGGTACGGGTCCCCAACACACTGACTCTCACTGGGGTACAGGTCCCACAGACAATGACTCTCACTGGGTACAGGTCCCACAGACACTGACTCTCCCTGGGGTACAGGTCCCACACACACTGACTCTCACTGGGGTACGGGTCCCACACACACTGACTCACACCGGGGTACGGGTCCCACACACACTGACTCTCACTTGGATACGGGTCCCACACACACTGACTCTAACTGGGGTACAGGTCCCACACACACTTACTCTCACTGGTGTTGGGGTCCCACACACACTGACTCTCACTTGGATACGGGTCCCACACACACTGACTCTCACTGGTGTACGGGTCCCACACACACTGACTCTCACTTGGATACGGGTCCCACACACACTGACTCTCACTGGGGTATGGGTCCCACACACACTGACTCTCACTGGGGTACAGGTCCCACACACACTGTCTCTCACTGGGCTACTGGTCCCACACACACTGACTCTCACTGGGGTATGGGTCCCACGCGCACTGATTCTCACTGGGGTACGGGTCACACACACACTGACTCTCACTGGGGTACAGGTCCCACAGACAATGACTCTCACTGGGGTATGGGTCCCACACACACTGACTCTCACTGGGGTACGGGTCCCCAACACACTGACTCTCACTGGGGTATGGGTCCCACACACACTGACTCTCACTGGGGTACAGGTCCCACAGACAATGACTCTCACTGGGTACAGGTCCCACACACACTGACTCTCCCTGGGGTACAGGTCCCACACACACTGACTCTTACTGGGGGACAGTCCCACACACACTGACTCTCACTGGGGTACGGGTCCCACACACACTGACTCTCACTGGGGTACAGGTCCCACACACACTGTCTCTCACTGGGCTACTGGTCCCACACACACTGACTCTCACTGGGGTATGGGTCCAACACACGCTGACTGACTCTCACTGGGGTACGGGTCCCCAACACACTGACTCTCACTGGGGTACAGGTCCCACAGACGCTGACTCTCACTGGGGAACTGGTCCCACAGACACTGACTCTCACTGGGGGTACGGTCCCACACACACTGACTGACTCTCACTGGGGTATGGGTCCCACACACACTGACTCTCACTGGGGTATGGGTCCCACACACACTGACTCTCACTGGGGTATGGGTCCCACACACACTGGCTCTCACTGGGGTATGGTCCCACACACACTAGCTCTCACTGGGGTACAGGTCCCACACACACTGACTCTCACTGGGGTATGGGTCCCACACACACTGACTCTCACTGGGGTACGGTCCCACACACACTGACTCACACTGGGGTATGGTCCCACACACACTGACTCTCACTGGGGTATGGGTTCCACACACACTGACTCACACTCGGATACGGGTCCCACACACACTGACTCTCACTTGGATACGGGTCCCACACACACTGACTCTCACTGGGGTACGGGTCCCACACACACTGACTCTCACTGGGGTACGGGGTCCCACACACACTGACTCTCACTGGGGTACAGGTCCCACACACACTGACTCTCACTTGGATACGGGTCCCACACACACTGACTCTCACTGGGGTACGGGTCCCACACACACTGACTCTCACTTGGATACGGGTCCCACACACACTGACTCTCACTGGGGTATGGGTCCCACACACACTGACTCTCACTGGGGTACAGGTCCCACACACACTGTCTCTCACTGGGGTACGGGTCCCACACACACTGACTCTCCCTGGGGTACAGGTCCCACACACACTGACTCTCACTGGGGTACGGGTCCCACACACACTGACTCTCACTCCCTCTCCCCCTCCCTCTCTCTCTCCCTCTGTCTCCCTCTCTGTCCCTTCCTCTCCCTCACACTCTCTCTCCCTCCCTCCCTCTCTTCCCCTTCCTCTCTCTCCCTCCCTCCCTCTCTCTCTCCCTTTCTCTCTCCCCCTCTCTCCCTCCCTCTCTCCCTCCCTCTATCTCCCACTTCCTCCCTCCCTCTCTCTCCCTCTCCTCCTCCCTCTCTCTCCCTCTCCTCCTCCCTCTCTCTCCCTCTCCCTCACACTCTCTCTCCCTCCCTTTCCCTCTCCCTCCCTTTCCCTCTCCCTCCCTTTCCCTCTCTCTCCCACTCCCTCCCTCCCTCTCTCTCCCTCTCCCTCCCTCTCCCTCACACTCTCTCTCCCTCCCTTTCCCTCTCTCTCCCACTCCCTCCCTCCCTCTTTATCCCTCTCCCCTTCCCTCTCTCCCTCCACGGCCGCCCCTCTCTGGCTGTGACTATAGGCCTCCCCTCTGCCCAGCTCACAGAGGGAAGCCGATTCATTGATCGGGAGGCGGAAACCAACATCATAAATCAGCATTAATAAAAAGGGATGAATTAAGCTAAAAATAACACAGTGCTGAGATCCCGCCCCCTTTTTCCGGTGTGTACAGTAACCTATTTCAGTTACAGGATGCGGGGACAAGTCTCTTTAACCCCGTGTACCGGGGTTTACAAAAGCTCATTCAGATTTACGTAAAGCGACCCTGAAAACCAAGATGCGGTTTCACTGTGGGGTGATTGATCTCTTCTTCATCAACAACAATAAAATAAATCTGGGCCTCTGCCGAGGGGAAACGGTTCGTGGCAGGCTGCGGCCTACCTGTTCTGGGCGTTGCCATGGTAACGGTGCTGGAGCGGCCATTTTGATGGGTGCTTGCCGTGTGTGTGTGGTGGGGAGCGGGAGCGAAGGGTGGGTTGTTGGAACAGGAAGGGTCTCGGGGAAGGGACCGCGACATTTCCAGTTCCCCCTCCCCCGCCCCCACTGGCAGCCCCCCCAAGACCCCCCCACCCTGAGTGACAAACACGTCCTGTAAAACTTCCCGCACTCTGGGAGCCCCTCATCACCCGATTCCCGTCAGCTAGCAGTGCTATGATTAACGAGACTACTCAGTGTGGTGGGTAAGAAAGAACTTGCATTTCTATAGCGCCTTTCTCAACCTCAGTATGTCCCAAAGCACTTCACAATCAACGAAGTACTTTTCGAAGTGCAGTCGCTGTTGTATTGTGAGAAACGCGGTAGCTCAATTTGCGCACAGCAAGCTCCCACAAACAGCAACGTGATAATGACCCAGATCATCTGATTTTTAGTGATGTTGGTTTGAGGGATAAATATTGGCCCCAGGATACCGGGGAGATTACAAAAATAATTCCTCAATGTCACAGACTCGGTCTCTCGAGTTTTCCTTTCACTAAAATGCCACCGGTGAACAATTTGGCATCTACAGAAACAATCTCTGCTGCCCTAAGATCTGGGATTCCCTCTCCAGCGGATCAGAGAATCTTACAGCACAGAAGGAGGCCATTCGGCCCATCGAGCCTGGGCTGTGACAGAGCGATCAAATCAGCCCCTGCTCTTTCCCCACAGCCCAGCACATTTTTCCTTTTCAAGTGCAGCGCTCCCTCAGTACTGCACTGGGAGTGTCAGCCTGGACTATTTTGCTCAAGTCCCTGGAGTGGGAATTGAACCCACAACCTTCTGACTCAGGCAGATGTACTTCCCACTGAGCTCACGGCTAACACATATACTCAAAGACTGAGCCTCCACAGCCCTCTGGGGCAGAGAATTCCGAGATTCACAACCCTCTGAGTGAAGAAATTCCTCATCATCTCCGTTTTAAATGGCCGACCCCTTATCCTGAGACTGTGACCCCTGGTTCGAGACTCCCCAGCCCGGGGGAACATCCTCCCTGCATCTACCCTGTCAAGCCCTGTAAGAATTTTATACTATCCTAGAACCCCACCAGTACCCCAGGCCCAGACACCAATCCCTTAAACCTCAGACTCAGCCTATATTCTCGAGAGTTTAGAAGAATGAGAGGTGATCTCATTGAAACATATAAAATTCTTACAGGGTTTGACAGGGTAGATGCAGGGAGGATGTTTCCCCCCGGGCTGGAGAGTCTAGAACCAGGGCTCACAGTCTCAGGATAAGGGGTCGGCCATTTAGGACTGAGATGAGGAGAGATTTCTTCACTCAGAGGGTGGTGAATCTTCAGAGACCTCTGCCCCAGAGGGCTGTGGAGGCTCAATCTTTGAGTATAGTCAAGACAGAGATCGATAGATTTTTGGATATTAAGGGAATCAAGGTATGTTGGGATAGTGCAGGAAAGTGGAGTTGAGGTGGAAGATCAGCCGTGATCTCATTGCATGGCGGAGCAGGCTCGAGAGGCCGAATGGCCGACTCCTGCTCCTAATTCTTCTGTTCTTAAATTCTTATGTAACCCCACCTGTACCCCTCTCCTGTTCCATCCCCATGGAAACACCTTCAACTCCTGTAATATCTGCTCCAAATTTGGAACATCTCAGAAAAGAAGGTTGGGCGGAGCCTGGATAATTACAGCTCTGGGAGTGAGCTTGGCTTCTGTCTGCGAACTGTTACAGACACAGAGAGACAAAGGCAATGTTTGAGGGAACGGGAGGTTAAGATCAGAGATCCTCATGCACCCTGTCACAACATGTTACAAATCAGCATCAGACCCACCTGACAGAGAGGCTTTGATAAAAGACTCTCCCATTTGCACCTTCCCCAGACCCACCTTTTGTTTCTAAACTCATCTCATTATCACCGCCTTTCAGCCCTCTCACCGGCAACACATTTGTCATTTAATCACTCCTGCCCCCACCCTATCACAGCACTCTCGTCTCTCATTCACAAGGTGATGGTTTCAAGTCCCACCTCAGGAGTGCTGCGCTGTCGGAGGGGCAGTACTGAGGGAGCGCCGCACTGTCGGAGGGGCAGTACTGAGGGAGCGCCGCACAGTCGGAGGGGCAGTACTGAGGGAGCACCGCACTGTCGGCGGGGCAGTACTGAGGGAGCGCCGTACTGTCGGAGGGGCAGTACTGAGGGAGTGCCGCACTGTCGGAGGGGCAGTACTGAGGGAGTGCCGCACTGTCAGAGGGGCAGTACTGAGGAAGCGCCGCACTGTCGGAGGGGCAGTACTGAGGGAGCGCCGCACTGTCGGAGGGGCAGTACTGAGGGAGCGCCGCACTGTCGGAGGGGCAGTACTGAGGGAGTGCCGCACTGTCGGAGGGACAGTACTGAGGGAGCGCCGCACTGTCGGAGGGGCAGTACTGAGGGAGCGCCGCACTGTCGGAGGGGCAGTACTGAGGGAGCGCCGCACTGTCGGAGGGGCAGTACTGAGGGAGTGCCGCACTGTCGGAGGGACAGTACTGAGGGAGCACCGCACTGTCGGAGGGGCAGTACTGAGGGAGTGCCGCACTGTCGGAGGGGCAGTACTGAGGGAGCGCCGCACTGTCGGAGGGGCAGTACTGAGGGAGCGCCGCACTGTCGGAGGGGCAGTACTGAGGGAGCGCTGCACTGTCGGAGATGCTGTCTTTCATATGAGACATTAAACCAAGGCCCCGTCTGCCCTCATAAGTGGACGTAAAAGATCCCATGGCCAATATTTGGAAGAGAAGCAGGGGAGCTCTCCCCGGTGTCCTGGGGACAATATGTATCCCTGAGCCAACACTAAAACAGATTATCTGGGTCATTATCACATAGCTGTTTGTGATATCTTACTGTGTGCAAATCGGCTGCCGCGTTTCCTACATCATCACAAGCAGTCCCTCGGAATCGAGGAAGACTTGCTTCCACTCTTAAAATGAGTCCTTAGGTGGCTGAACAGTCCAATACGGGAATTACAGTCTCTGTCACAGGTGGGACAGACAGTGGTTGAGGGAAGGGGAGGGTGGGACTGGTTTGCCGCACGCTCCTTCCGCTGCCTGCGCTTGGTTTCTGCACGCTCTTGGCGACGAGACTCGAGGTGCTCAGCGCCCTCCCGGATGCTTTTCCTCCACTTAGGGCGGTCTTTGGCCAGGGACTCCCAGGTGCTGGTGGGAATGTTGCACTTTATCAGGGAGGCTTTGAGAGTGTCCTTGAAACGTTTCCTCTGCCCAGATGGGGCTCGCTTGCCGTGAAGGAGTTCCGAGTAGAGCGCTTGCTTTGGGAGTCTCGTGTCTGGCATGCGGACAATGTGGTCAGTGCTTCAATGCTGGGGATGTTGGCCTGGTCGAGGACACTAATGTTGGTGCATCTGTCCTCCCAGGGGTTTTGCAGGATCTTGCGGAGACATCGTTGGTGGTATGTCTCCAGCGATTCCAGCATGTACGTGGTCCATGTCTCTGAGCCATACAGGAGGGCGGGTATCACTACAGCTCTGTAGACCACGAGCTTGGTGGCAGATTTGAGGGCCTGGTCTTCAAACGTTCTTTTCAAACACGCGTTTCCTACATTACAACAGTGACTACACTTCAAAAGTACTTCATTGGCTGTGAATCGCTTTGAGATGTTTACTCATTAACATGTAAACAGAGAGATCAAAGCTTTTTGTTTATTTTGACAAAAACTGTTGAGTGATCCAAACGGTTAATCTGCCGGCTCCCTGGAGTTGGGCAAAGGATTATCCTATGGACCTGTTCATTTATTCAGGAGACATCAAAAAAAGTTTTGTTTTCAAAAGAGATTTAAGCAGGATTGCTTTAATCATCTTTGAAGTTAATCAGAGTGTCTGCAAGTCAACGTTCGATGTTAAATCAGGACAACGTAAACAGGACCTTAAACACACGCCTACTCCCCACATACACTGACTCTCACTGGGTACGGGTTCCACGCACACTGACTCTCACTGGGGTACGGGTCCCACACACACTGACTCTCACTGGGTACGGGTCCCACACACACTGACTCTCACTGGGGTACGGGTCCATCACACACTGACTCTCACTGGGGTATGGGTCCCACACACACTGACTCTCACTGGGGTACAGTCCCACACACACTGACTCTCACTGGGTACGGGTCCCACACACACTGACTCTCACTGGGGTACGGGTCCCACACACACAGACTCTCACTGGGGTACGGGTTCCACACACACTGACTCTCACTGACTCTCGCTGGGGTACGGGTCCCACACACACTGACTCTCACTGGGGTACGGGTCCCACACACACTGACTCTCACTGGGGTACGGGTCCCACACACACTGACTCTCACTGGGGTACGGGTCCCACACACACTGACTCTCACTGGGGTACGGGTCCCACACACTCTGACTCTCACTGGGGTACGGGTCCCACACACTCTGACTCTCACTGGGGTACGGGTCCCACACACACTGACTCTCACTGGGGTACGGGTCCCACACACACTGACTCTCACTGGGGTACGGGTCCCACACACACTGACTCTCACTGGGGTACGGGTCCCACACACTCTGACTCTCACTGGGGTACGGGTCCCACACACTCTGACTCTCACTGGGGTACGGGTCCCACACACACTAACTCTCACTGGGGTACGGGTTCCACACACATTGACTCTCACTGGGGTACAGGTCCCACACACTGATTCTCACTGGGGTACGGGTCCGACACACACTGACTCTCACTGGGGGACAGTCCCACACACATTGACTCTCACTGGGGTATGGGTCCCACACACACTGACTCTCACTGGGGTATGGGTTCCTTTTAAAAAATGAATTCTCAGTATGTGGGCGTCACTGCCAAGGCGAGCATTGATTGCCCATCGCTGGTTGCCCGGAGAAGATGGCGGTGAGACACCTTCGTGAACCGCTGGTAGCAGGTTTGATACAAACTGAGGGGCCACTTCAGGAGTGGTTAAGAGTCAACCAGTTTTAGACTGGAGTCACGTATAAGAACATCAGAACATAAGGAAACTCATGTTTGACAAATTTTCTGGAGTTATTTGAGGATGTAACGAGCAGGGTGGATAAGGGGGAACCAGTGGATGTGGTGTATTTGGATTTCCAGATCTCATTCGATAAGGTGACACATAAGAGGTTACTGCACAAGACAAGAGCTCACGGGGTTGGGGTAATATATTCGCATGGATAGAGGATTTGGCTAACTAACAGAAAACAGAGAGTCGGGATAAACGGGTCATTTTCCGGTTGGCAAACAGTAACTAGTGGGGTGCCGCAGGGATCGGTGCTGGGGCCTCAACTATTTACAATCTATATTAATGACTTGGATGAAGGGACCGAGTGTAATGGAGCCAAGTTTGCTGATGATACAAAGATGGGTGGGAAAGCAAATTGTGAGGAGGACACAAAAAATCTGCAAAGGGATATAGACAGGCTAAGTGAGGGGGCAGCAATCTGGCAGATGGAGTATAATGTGGGAAAATGTGAGGTTATCCACTTTGGCAGAAATAATAGAAAAGCAAATTATAATTTAAATGGAGAAAAATTGCAAAGTGCTGCAGTACAGAGGGACCCGGGGGTCCTTGTGCTTGAAACACAAAAAGTTAGTCTGCAGGTACAGCAAGTGATCAGGAAGGGAAATAGAATGTTGGCCTTTATTGCCGGGGGGATAGAGTATAAAAGCAGGGAAGTCCTGCTTCTCGACCTTTTGGCTAAGATCATGCGTAACTGACCTGACAGGGGAGTAACCATGACCCCAAAGTGGTTCTCCCTGGATCAGGAAGGTGGTTCTCCTATGCTTTTTGGAAATAGGAGGTGGGTGGGGTGGATTGACCCATCCACCTCCACGGAGGTGTGTGGGGGACCTGACCCATCCACCTCCATGGCACGAACCTGGTATTGCAGTACTTCCAGGAACGGTGCAGTGGCTCTCGGCCTTTTGGCTAAGAGCATTGGCGCAGAGTGATCCTTGATGTGTGCAAGGTGACCTCTGGCGTTTGTGATTTGACAAACAATTGGAAAAATTGGCTACGAATAAATAATAATTAAAAAAAAAAGAGAAGTCCTTACACCTGTAGAGGGTATTGGTGAGGCCACACCTGGAGTACTGCGTACAGTTTTGGTCTCCGTATTTAAGGAAGGATATACTTGCTTAGGAGGCTGTTCAGAGAAGGTTCACTAGATTGATTCCGGAAATGAGGGGGTTGACTTATGAAGAAAGGTTGTGTAGGTTGGGTCTATACACATTGGAGTTCAGAAGAATGAGAGGTGATCTTATTGAAACATATAAGATAATGAGGGGGCTCGACAAGGTGGATGCAGAGAGGATATTTCCACTCATCGGGGAAACTAAAACTAGGGGGCATGGTCTTAGAATAAGGGGCCGCCCATTTAAAACTGAGATGAGAAGGAATTTCTTCACTCAGAGGGTTGTAAATCTGTGGAATTCTCTGCCCCAGAGAGCTGTGGAGGCTGGGACATTGAATATATTTAAAGTGGAGATAGACAGATTTTTGAGCGATAAGGGAGTGAAGGGTTATGGGGAGCGGGCGGGGAAGTGGAGCTGAGTCCATGATCAGATCAGCCATGATCGTATTGAATGGTGTGGCAGGCTCGAGAGGCCAAATGGTCTACTCCTGCTCCTATTTCTTATGTTCTGATAAGAATTAGGAGCAGGAGCCGGCCATTCGGCCCCTCGAGCCTGCTCCGCTATTCAGTAAGATCATGGCTGATCTTCTACCTCAACTCCACTTCCTTGTTCTATCCTCAAATCCCTTGATTCCCTTAATATCCAAAAATCTACCGATCTCTGTCTTGAATATACTCAAAAACTATATTGGCCCAGACCGGGTAAGGACGGCAGGTTTCCTTCCCTAAAGGACATCACTGAACCCGTTGGGTTTTTAACAACAATCCACAGCTTCATGGTCACTTTTACTGTGCTCAGCTTTATTTTTCAGAATTTTAAAGAAAGACTGAATTGAAATGATTAAACTGCCCCGTGGTGGGGTTTGAACACACATTCGCTGGGTTATTCGTCCGATACAGAACCACCAGATCAATTAAAAGTAATTGGTAGGAGGTTTAAAGTAATTGGTAGGAGGTTTAAAGTAATGGGTAGAAGGTTTAGAGGGGATTTGAGGGTAAATTTCTTCACCCAGAGGGTGGTGGGGGTCTGGAACTCACGGCCTGAAAGGGTGGTAGAGGCAGAAACCCTCACCACATTTAAACAGTACCTGGATGTGCTCCTGAAGTGCCGTAACCTACAGGACTACGGACCGAGAGCTGGAAAGTGGGATTAGGCTGGGTAGCTCTTTGTCGGCCGGCACGGACACGATGGGCCGAATGGCCTCCTGCCGTGCTGTAAATTCCTATGACTCTATGCCGATTACACTGGGATGATTCTGAGCAAAGCAACAGCCACACACAGGTGGTAGTCACATGTACCTGCGTGTGTGTACCTTGCTGCCAAGCCCGACCTGCAGGAACTCGTCGCGATCACTAACCCCTCCCGTGATACTCGGATCCATCGGTGACATGCGTGGGCATGATCCACACACTGCAATCAGAGCTGTTAAAAAGTCAATACACACTCCCTTCCTCTCCTCAAGCTGCTGACACTGGAGGCTGTTTGATCCGCTTGGGAGGCACTTTTTTTCATATCCATCGTGTAAGTGTCGGCTGACTGGCTGTGGGAAGCTTCGCACTGTTTATGTTCCTCTTCTCGCCAATCTCTGCACATACACCCTTTGCAGCTGGGGTCACTGGGCAGTGATCAGGAGCAGGAACCCTGGCTGATTTCCCCTCTCTCTAACCCAGGGGTCACTGGGCAGTGATCAGGAGCAGGAACCCTGGCTGATTTCCCCTCTCTCTAACCCAGGGGTCACTGGGCAGTGATCAGGAGCAGGAACCCTGGCTGATTTCCCCCTCTCTAACCCAGGGGTCACTGGACAGTGATCAGGAGCAGGAACCCTGGCTGATTTCCCCTCTCTCTAACCCAGGGGTCACTGGGCAGTGATCAGGAGCAGGAACCCTGGCTGATTTCACTCTCTCTCTAACCCAGGGGTCACTGGGCAGTGATCAGGAGCAGGAACCCTGGCTGATTTCCCCTCTCTCTAACCCAGGGGTCACTGGGCAGTGATCAGGAGCAGGAACCCTGGCTGATTTCCCCTCTCTCCAACCCAGGGGTCACTGGGCAGTGATCAGGAGCAGGAACCCTGGCTGATTTCCCCTCTCTCTAACCCAGGGGTCACTGGGCAGTGATCAGGAGCAGGAACCCTGGCTGATTTCCCCTCTCTCTAACCCAGGGGTCACTAGGCAGTGATCAGGAGCAGGAACCCTGGCTGATTTCCCCTCTCTTTAACCCAGGGGTCACTGGGCAGTGATCAGGAGCAGAAACCTTGGCTGAATTTCTCGTTTTGTAATCGGGAATGATAAGCCTAATTATTGTGTCCCAACTGATATCTGGGAACGTAGCACAGAGCTGGATCTGAGAACAATGCTGCATTTCCATAGCGCCTTTCACCACCTCATGACATCCCAAAGCGCTTTGCAGCCAATGAAATACTTTTTTTGAAATGTGGTCACTGTTGCAATGTAGGAAACACAGCAAGCTCCCACAAACAGCGATGAGATTTTAAAAGAAATTCTGTGATGAATTTGCATTTGCTGCCATCATAGAAATTTACAGCACTGAAGGAGGCCCATCGTATCCATGCCAGCCGACAAAGAGCTATCCAGTCTAATCCCACTTTCCAGCTCTCGGTCCGTAACCATGTAGGCTTACTTTGGAGGGGCAGTACTGAGGGAGTGCCGCACTGTTGGAGGGGCAATACTGAGGGAGTACTGCACTGTCGGAGGGGCTGTTCTGAGGGAGCGATGCACTGTCGGAGGGGCAGTACTGAGGAAGCGCTGCACTGTCAGAGGGGCAGTACTGAGGGAGCATCGCACTGTCGGAGGGGCAGTACTGACGGAGTGCTGCACTGTCGGAGGGGCTGTACTGAGGAAGCACTGCACTGTCAGAGGGGCACTACTGAGGGAGCACCGCACTGTTGGAGGGGCAGTACTGAGGGAGTGATGCACTGTCGGAGGTGCACTTTCGGATGAGACATTAAACTGAGGCTCAGTCTGCCCTCTCAGGTGGATGTAAAAGATCCCACAGCAATATTTCATAGAAGGAGCAGGGAAGTTATCCCTGATATCGCAGACAATATTTCTCCCTCAATTAACGTTACAGAAACAGATGATCTGGTTTTTATCCCATTGCTGTTTGTGAGATTTTGCTGTGAGCAAATTAGCTGCGCGTTTCTGACATTACAACAGTGACCGCACTTCAAGAATTGGCTGTAAAGCACGTTGGGACGTCCTGAGGTGTGAAAGGGGCCGTGGAAATGAAAGGAATCATGCAGTGATTACACTCTCCCGCCTGTGGTGGCGCTGCAGCTCCACTGGGTAATTACCGCGTGACATGTTGACATAGAGATTTCCCGTTGTAAAGCTGGAAGTGGGAATTTATAAAGGAAATATAAAAATCAGCACCTAATATCTGACTTTACGCCCGTTAACAGGAAGTCTGGGCTGATGTAAAGTTTTTAATATTTAATAAATAGAGAGTAGATTTTGGGAAATACAGACACGGGACAAGGGTGTACTATAAAATCTGAACTGCCTGTTCAGGGTTATTGTGACAGGAATGAAATCAAATACTTAAAGGAAATAAGGAATCCAATAAAGCGTGAAGAATTTCAGTAAACTTTCTAAACTTTGTTCACTTTAAACCAAATTAAAGTTGAGCTGTTTTCTGCAGTCAGACTGGGGGAGTTTGTGCAATGATTGCCCAGAGGGTTAACCTGTGTTAGAGGTGTGTGTTGCCCCGGGTTGGGGGGTCTGGGTTAGCCCGGGTTGGGGGGGTCTGGGTTAGCCCGGGTTGGGGGGGTCTGGGTAAGCCCGGGTTGGGGGGGTCTGGGTAAGCCCGGGTTGGGGGGTCTGGGTTAGCCCGGGTTGGGGGGGTCTGGGTTAGCCCGGGTTGGGGGTGTCTGGGTTAGCCTGGGTTGGGGGGGTCTGGGTTAGCCCGGGTTGGGGGGGTCTGGGTAAGCCCGGGTTGGGGGGGTCTGGGTAAGCCCGGGTTGGGGGGGTCTGGGTTAGCCCGGGTTGGGGGTCTGGGTTAGCCCGGGTTGGGGGGGTCTGGGTTAGCCCGGGTTGGGGGTCTGGGTTAGCCCGGGTTGGGGGGGTCTGGGTTAGCCCGGGTTGGGGGTGTCTGGGTTAGCCCGGGTTGGGGGGGTCTGGGTTAGCCCGGGTTGAGGGGGTCTGGGTTAGCCCGGGTTGGGGGGGTCTGGGTTAGCCCGGGTTGAGGGGGTCTGGGTTAGCCCGGGTTGGGGGGTCTGGGTTAGCCCGGGTTGGGGGTCTGGGTAAGCCCGGGTTGGGGGTGTCTGGGTTAGCCTGGGTTGGGGGGTCGGGCTGTGCCTCTCCCCCCGAGGCTCGGAGCGCTGTGGTTCTGCGGAACTTTTCTGGCCAGCTTTATGCAAATCCCGGAGCCAATCCCCGCCCCTCGGGGCACACAGAGAAAAGTTTATTCACTTTCCAACCTCAGTCCAGCCGCCAGCGCCCGACACAGCAACAGGTTACAGTGAGAGAGCGGCTCTGTCTGGGGGTCTCTCCAGTCCCAGCTGAAGATCAGTGTCTGCAAAACCCCTCACCCCCCCCCTCTGCTGGGACACGATTCAACCTTTGCTCCAGGATTAATTTAATTTTGGGAAAGAATTGCAAGAAAGGATATTTAATTTTGGATCCAACTTTATTACTTCTGCCTCTGCCTCCCCGGGACGCGCTGTGGATTTATGGTGTGCCTGAAGAGCTGAAGCTTGTGGGCGAGAGGACGAGCCGAGAGAAAGGATTGTCTGTGAAGTGCCGAGGAGGAATGTTCGCCCCGAGCCTGTTCCTCATCTCACTGCCAGTCCTGGTGCAAGGTAGGAGCGACCACCGCCCCCTCCCGGGCTGTGTCTGGGGGCTCCTGTCTGATACTGGGGCTGGGGTTAGGGGGACAGGGGGCAGGGGAGCAGAGGGGCTGGGGTTAGGGGGACAGAGGGGCAGGGGGGCTGGGGGTAGGGGGACAGTGGGGCAGGGGGCTGGGGTTAGGGGGCCAGAGGGGCAGGGGGGCTGGGGTTAGGGGGACAGAGGGGCAGGGGGGGCTGGGGTTAGGGGGACAGAGGGGCAGGGGGGCTGGGGTTAGGGGGGACAGAGGGGCAGGGGGGCTGGGGTTAGGGGGACAGGGGGGCTGGGGTTAGGAGGACAGAATGGCAGGGGGGCTGGGGTTAGGGGGACAATATCCAGGGGGCAGGATGCAGGGGGCAATGTCATGTTACTCTGTGTTGCTGGGTGCCGAGTTGGGGCGAGTTTGGAGTTTCCACTTGTTGCAGTTCAGGATCAGATTATGGGAGAGGCTGTGAAAGTTGTCTGTCTCAGACTGCCTGGGATCCAGTCCCCTCCATCCCTCCCCTCCCCCCCCCTCCCCCCCCCCCCCCCGTCTCACTCTCTTTTCCCCCCTGTCTCACTCTCTTTTCCCCCCTCTCACTCTCTTCCCCCCCTCACTCTCTTCCCCCCCCGCTCCCCAGTCTCACTCTCTTTCCCCCCCGTCTCACTCTCTTCCCCCCCCGTCTCACTCTCTTCCCCCCCCCCCGTCTCACTCTCTTCCCCCCCCCCCCGTCTCACTCTCTTCCCCCCCCCCCCGTCTCACTCTCTTCCCCCCCCCCGTCTCACTCTCTTTTTTTCCTCCCCCCCCGTCTCACTCTCTTTTCCCCCCGTCTCACTCTCTTTCCCCCCCCGTCTCACTCTTTCCCCCCCCCCGTCTCACTCTCTTTCCCCCCCCCCGTCTCACTCTCTTTCCCCCCCCCCCGTCTCACTCTCTTTTCCCCCCCCGTCTCACTCTCTTTCCCCCCCCCCCCGGTCTCACTCTCTTTTCCCACCCCCCCCGGTCTCACTCTCTTTCCCCCCCCCGTCTCACTCTCTTTCCCCCCCCCCGTCTCACTCTCTTCCCCCCCCCGTCTCACTCTCTTTCCCCCCCCCCGTCTCACTCTCTTTCCCCCCCCCCCGTCTCACTCTTTTCCCCCCCCCGTCTCACTCTCTTTCCCCCCCCCCGTCTCACTCTCTTCCCCCCCCCCGTCTCACTCTCTTTCCCCCCCCCGTCTCACTCTCTTTCCCCCCCCCGTCTCACTCTCTTTCCCCCCCCTCTCACTTCTTTCCCCCCCTCACTCTCTTTCCCCCCCCTCACTCTCTTCCCCCCCCGTCTCACTCTCTTTTCCCCCCCCGTCTCACTCTCTTTCCCCCCCGTCTCACTCTCTTTCCCCCCCCCCGTCTCACTCTCTTTCCCCCCCCCCTCTCCTCTCTTCCCCCCCTCTCACCTCTTTCCCCCCCTCACTCTCTTCCCCCCCCTCACTCTCTTCCCCCCCCCCCGGCTCACTCTCTTTCCCCCCCCCGTCCTCTCACTCTCTTTCCCCCCCCCCGTCTCACTCTCTTTCCCCCCCCCCGC